>NW_025814072.1:0-85759 GCF_018902025.1 Drosophila willistoni | reverse complement strand
AGCGGGTACAGCAGTGGCGCGGCGGCGGGTACAGCAGTGGCAGCGGGTACAGGGCAGCGGCGGCGGGTACAGCAGTGGCAGCGGCGGCGGGTACAGCAGTGGCAGCGGTGGTGGGTACAGCAGTGGCAGCGGGTACAGCAGTGGCAGCGGGTACAGCAGTGGCGAATATAGCCGCAGCGGGGCCGGCAGGGGCGAGTATGACGGCAGTTGGCACAGCAGGAGCGAGTATATCAGCAGTTGCCCAGCAGCGGCGGGCCCGGCAGGGGCGCGTATCAGCAGTCGCACAGCGGTTCTCGGTACTGCAGCGGTAGTCACCGCAGTGGGTGCACTAACAGCGGTGGGCGTGGAGGCGGCCGTCCTAGATTTGGAACGTGTGGCGTGCCGTATCCCGAAATATGTATCCTTTCGGGTGTCATCCACTTCTGAGTTGTAAACACCTAATTATTAAGTACTAATGATAAAGATTAGTTTGTATTGGTCGGATTTAATCTTTGGGTTTTGCGCAGATGCAACTTGCTCGTTGCATCGCCGGAAGAGAAGAGAGACGCCGTCTCTCGACCTATCGAGGACTTATCGCTAACAATCGATACTTATTCCTAACAATCGATACTTATTACTAACAATCGATACTTATTACTACATTCGATACTTATACTAACAATCGATATACATACATAAGCATTTAACAGACTTTAAATAATTGGAATCTTACAAACTAACAAATGTTTAATTTGAAAGCAATCGCGTCAAAAGTAACGAAATTATTGACAAAAGTCACTGTTTTCGAAAGATCGTTCCTATGGGAGCTATATGATATAGTCATCCGATCTTGATCAAATTGGCATATTCGTTTATATGTGTAATTAACTCACCAATGTGAAATTTCACGACAGTAGCAGAAAAAAATGAAGTTATTAAGAAAAGTCACTGTTCGTGACTTTGTCATTTCTAAGGGAGCTATATGATATAGTGATCCGATCCGGCTGAATCCGAGATATACAACGCCTGCAGTATATACAAGCCTACATGCAAAATTTCAGCTCTGTAGCTCCTGCGGTCTAGAAGGAGTTTGCGTTGATCCAGACGGACGGACGGACGTGCTGATCAAGAATATATGTAGGATTGCGTGAGAACCCCTAATGGTATCAGAATAGCGATAACGATATTAGTTTGATAGATATCGATAGATGGTCAATCGGAGGCAGGGAGATGCTTGAGTTGCTGGACGAAGAGGTTGTGTTGGTCTCGTTAAATTAAAAGTGTTCAATAAGATGGTTTCTTTTTCTTTGTTAATAATTAAATAAAATGATAAGCTAAGATACATACCTAAAAGCAAAGTGGTGTGAAGAGTATATTTTATTCTGGTCCAGTGGACTCAGCCTTTCTACATTTTGGGGGCTCGTCCGGGATTGTAACAAAGAGCGAGTGAGAGAGAAAACTTTATGAAGAAACCGCGCGTAATTGCAAGAGTGATGCCAACATAAGGAAACATGAGAGCAAGCGAGACAAAATAAAATGCGTGCTTTAATTTCACCACCGAAAGACAAGACAGAGACGAACACATGAGAAATAACAAAGACGAAAAGATGAGTAACGCTTAAAAGACGACAATTTTGTTCAGAGAGAACAAAATGAGGAAAAGCAAGAACAAAGACGAAAATATTTGAAAGACGAAGAACTTCCCAAAGACGAAAATTTGTTCAGAGACGAACAAAATACGAAGAGCATCAAAAGAGAAACGACGACCACATAAGACGAAAACAGGAGAAAAATTGAACTTGCTTGGATTCGGCGCTATCCAATCATTCATGCAAGCCAAGAAGTAACCTGGAGCAGAGATCGGACTAGGAGTCACACGGAGAGTGGCTGCTAACACGAGGAGTACCAGATCAAGACGAGCCGACCCGATTCACCACTACATGCACAGTCAGAAGGCATCATCCATCCAACATTGTGTGTGTGTGAGTGAGAAGAAGCTAAGACGTAAAGAAGACAACTGCGTAAGGAAGACTACACGTAAGAAGACAACTGCGTAAAGAAGATCAAGAGAAACGGACAACATAGACGTAAAATAACCAGGGCTACATCGCAAGTACATTTATTTTTAATACTAACAATAGTTAAAAGTTTGAAATAAGAGAACAGATGAATTACAATTTTTAAAATAAGAAAAGATGATTTAAAAGTTGGAAATAAGAGAACAATGAATTACAATTTTTAAAATAAGAAAAGATTTTAAAATTTTGAAAATAAGAAAAGAAGATTTAAAATTTTGAAAAAGAAAAGTTGATCTAAAAGTTTTGAAATAAGAGAACAGACGAATTACAATTTTTGAAAAAGAAAAGATTAAAAGTTGTGAAATAAGAGAACAATGAACAATTTTTGAAAATAAAAAGAAAAAAAAAAATTTTGAAAAATAAGAAAGATTTAAAATTTTCGAATTAGAAAGAGAAATAAGAAAAGACGAACTACGAGTTTTGGAAAATAAGTAAGAAAGAAAAATTCAACAAAGAGGAATTAGAATATTTGTAATCATATAAACTAACATCTAATTTAAACACTAATTTAAATTATTTTGTAATCAAATTTTTACACATGTTGTATAACGAGATCACCGAACTGACCGTCGCAGGGTTAAAAGAAAAGTTAAAAGAGCTGAATTTAAGTGTAAAAGGCAACAAACCTGAATTAAGAGAGAGATTAATTTCATATTTTGATTTAGACACGAACGAGGAATCCTTATATTCAGAAGCTAATACCAGTATTCAAGGCGAAGTTGAAGAAGTTGAGAGAGCAGTGACAATGGCGTTCACATTAAAAGATATTCGTGATTCGTTGACAGAGTTTGATGGCAGCAACAAAAAGGATGTATTAGAATGGCTTTCAGACTTTGAGGTACTGCTGTAACAGTACAATGGAATGACTTCAGAAATTTATATATGGTAGACAGAGGGTCTAACAAGATGGGGTAGACTTAAGAGCGCGCTACAGGATGAGTTTACTGTTAAATTGTCGGCAAAAGAAGTTCACAAGCAATTAGAGAGTAGAAAGAAATACAACGAGAGTCTGGTTGAGTACTTTTATCTAATGAAGAGTATAGCCAAAAGAGGCAGCTTAGATGAGGAAAGCATTGTCGAATACATCATTGAGGGTATCCCTGACTCTAAAATGAATAAAAGCGTTCTTTACCAAGCGAGAGATTTGAAGGAATTACGAGAGAAACTAACGATTACGAGAAATATGCTTCCAACCAAGAGTCTAAAACAAAACCACGATTTGAGAAGCTGCAATCGAGGAATACTTTGGAGATTTCAAATGCTTTAAGTGTGGAGGAAATAATCACATCGCTAGGAATTGTAAAGACGATTTCAAATGTTTTAAATGTAATCAGATGGGACACAAAGCTAATCAGTGTGAGACGAAGAATACAAAGGATACAACCACTAACCATAGAACACATAGATGGGACAAACTCATGATTTTTTGATTGCAAACGCTAGCCTAGTCATGGAACCCCAGAGAACTTCGGGAAACCCGAACGCTCGTACTCTCAATGAGAGCGTAAATTGGGGAGAGGGCCAAGCAGCTACGAAAAATTTCAGTCTAGCACAGACTACAGAACGACGAAGGCAGGCCTATGTCGCTTGTGATTTCGTTCTGTCTATGTATGTGTACACTTGTCTGTACATGCTCAGGCAATCAAAAAATCATGAGTTTGTCCATCTATGTGTTCTATGGTTAGTGCTTGTATGTATGATCATCATATATAAATCATAAATCGTTTCGGAACAGGAAAGAGTCGATGCCAGTCTTTTTTCCTGGTCTCGTTCCCCTATTTAGTGACCAGGGTTGGTAACTCGTGCCGATCCTGGACTCCAACTCGCGTCTCTGTGCTTCATAGCGAGAGCAGTGAAAATCCCTGTGCGTCCTCGACAATGCCGGCTCCGCACACGTGCATTCGTCGGATGCTCGTGCCCGAAACGCTTTAGATAAGCTCTGAAGCAGCAATGGCCGCTCAGAATTTGCATCAGGTAAAACGTAACTTGCCCGTGACTTCTGCCTATCCACTGCTGTAGGTCTGGGATAAGGCAGTAAGTACAACGGCCCTTTGTAGTGATATACATGTGCACGTGTAGTTGTTAGCTGCCTAATTTTTCAACGTTGCTAACGATAACACAAGTGTATGCTAAAGATCGGGTCGTGAACTTCTAGCGTTGCTCTTGCTTAGCTCGTCGGATGAGGGGGGTTCTTTCCTACTCTAGGCATACGCACGGATCATACAGAAAAAATATAAGTGCACTATCAGAAACTAAAAGGATGTAAAAAGCAAAATATTGGACCAGATCGGATACTATTAATTGTGCGGACGACTTCTCTGCAGATTAGCTAAAGGTGTTGTTCGCTAACCCTTTCTGTACCCACCCTACCTTGGCAAAACTATTGGGTTTAATTACTGCCCCTTAACAGACTCTTAAATGATCTTAGACGATTTGTAACGGCAGCATAGTCAGGATTCAGGCGTCGGACTCCTCAATGAATTAGTTTACACCAACATGACGAAATTTCAAGTTACGGGTTTAATTCCAAACAAAAGGATTTTCATGACTTAATATTCTAAGAAATTACAAAATAAAGATATGTAAAAAGATATAGCAAAATAAATTTAAATACGATAATTAGAGCAAATCTAGATTCAAAAATTCATAGTAATTCAAAAGATATTTGGGTTATGTGGCCGCGTGTGCCAGTTGGCAGTGAAACAAATATTTATATATGTATATACATGTGTGTGTTAACTCACGATTTATCCAACGGTGCGATCTCTGGGCCCATCGATGCTGCAGGGATTTGCTGTATAATTTAGTTATTAGAAAAAATGAAATGCAACAAAGCCAATCTCAACGCATTACATACCCATTAGGTTTCCTACTAAGGAAAACGTATTTTATTTAACCAAATAGGGACTTAATCTTAATAATATTTAAAGTTTCGTTACGTTACTTAAACTAATAATTCATTTAAATTTTCTTTTAGATCAACAAAATTTACGTTAATAAAAGAGGAAAAAAAAGTATGAAAAGGTTATTTTAGCAATTGCAAAATTAAGTTTTTGCCGTGGTGTAACAAAAACCAGAGGGCCGGGGCTAACTTCGACCGCGTCAAAGTTTGTATACCCTTGCAACTTTTTTGGTAACTCTTTCCTTACCTATAGCCATCAAAAGTGGAAAAACGTTTAAACTAAAAAGGATAATGTTGCGAAAGAACGGCCTACATAGGAAATAACGGAGATATTGATCAAAGTCACTGTTTTCCACCGATCGTTCGAATGGGAGCTATGTGATATAGTAACCCGATCTTTATCAAATTCTCAAATTATTAAACTAATAAATAATTAATTTGAAAGCAATCGCGGCAAAAGTAACAAAGTTATTGACAAAAGTCACTGTTTTCGAAAGATTTTCCTATGGGAGCTATATGATATAGTCACCCGATCTTGATCAAATTTGGCATAGTCGTTTATAGGTGTAATTAACTCATCAATATTATATTTCACGACAATAGCTCAGAAAATAACGAAGTTATTGAGAAAAGTCACTGTTCGTGACTTTGAGGTTTGTATGGGAGCTATATGATATAGTGGTCCGATCCAGCTGAATCTCAGATATACAACGCCTGCAGTATATACATACAAAATTTCAGCTCTGTAGCTCCAAAGGTCTAGGAGGAGTTTGCGTTGATCCAGACGGACGGACAGACGGTCAGACAGACGGACGGACGGACGGACATGGCTATTTGACCTCGTCTCGTCGTGCTGATGAAGAATATATAGTCATATATCCGACTCCAATACCCAATAACATATAAATATTTCGCCCCTAAATCGTTAAAGTAAACATCCGTTTTTATAAACAATTGTCCCCTCAAAACCAAAGCGTATGAACGCTAATCCATAAAATTAACATAAACAATTGAACACTTGAAATAATAATTGTCCCCCTAACAACCAAAAGCGTGAGAACGCTAACTCAGCAATTAAAATCGGACCAATCAAATCATCGAAATATCAATCCCGCCACCAAAGGGCTCCCAAATTTAGCTTATAAATATAACCATAAGACATTTTTGTAACAGTTCTAAGTTTTCATTCAAATAATAAAGTACGTTGCTTTTTAACTCACAAAAAATATCTTTGTTTTCCTTATTGGGAAAATTGGATATTTAATTGGCGCAGTCGGTAGGATTGGAAAAAAGTATTCTATCTGTGTTACATTATAGAATTGTTATCCGTGTGGTTACATAGAATTGGTGAATAATCATTGTAGTGAACTGATATTCTATCCGTGCGACGCGTAGAATTGTTATCCGTGCGTTACATAGAATTAGTGAATAATCACTATAAATTCCGATCCGACATCAAGAACTTACGGGTAGTGCTCAAAAGTCTACAACAGTGAAAAATATTTTCTGCCAACTGTGCGCGGAAATATCAACTGTGTGTTGCAACCAAAAAAAAAAAAAAAAATATTTACGCCAACTGTGCGCGAAATATTAACTGTGTGTTACAACCATTAAATCCAATTGAGGAACAAAAACGCCAACTTGTGTGCGAACAAAAAACCAAAATCCAAAATAAACATAACCAAAACCCAGAAAATAACAAAACAAAACACCACAAAAAACCCAGAAGATCAACAAAACAAAACATCACTAAACCCAGAAAAAAAAAACAAAACAAAACATCACTAAAACCCAGAAATTCAAAAAAAAATAAAACACCACTAAAACAAAATAAAAAGAAGAAATAAAATGGCTGTAGAACTCACCGAAGCCCACCTCAATCAAGCACTGTCTTCGTTAAGACAGGTGGCAATTATGATGGAGCTCCAGAGAAGCTGACGTCATTCATAAGGAGGATAGATTTTATTATGCACCTATATCTAACCCATGATATAAGGCAACATAACATATGTCAGTGCAATCGAGATGCAGCTCACTGGAGAAGCACAACGGCTCTCACAAATTGGACAAGCCAACACCTGGCCGGAACTAAGGACACTCCTCATCAATGAATTAAAGACGCAGACCCCCTGTGAGGAACTTCTTCGACGCCTCTACAACACCAACTATGCAGGAAATCTTCGTAAGTTTGTAACAGAATTAGAAGATAAGTCCTATATTATAACAAACAAATTAAGTCTAGAAAACGATGCAAATAACACCGCTCTTTATACAAATGCGTTAAATAACACTATAAAAGACGTAATTAACAAAAAATTACCCGATAGATTATTTATGACGTTAGCTAGATACGATATAACCACAGTCAGCAAATTGAAGCAAGTAGCTCAAAGAGAAGGGTTATACGAGAATAGTATAACAGAAATAAGAAAATCAAATTAAAGCCAAAATCAGAATCAAAAAGGTGGAAAAACTTTTGTATCCAATAGTACAACTCCGTCTCAAACAAAACAATCAGATACAATACAAAACCAAAAACTATTCCAAGAATTTCAACAAAAATTAAATATTGACAGGGCTCAAAACCCAATGAATAGTCAACAGCAAACAACTATTCAAAGAATAATGTAGCAAACCAGCCTACAAAAAGGCAAAGAGAAAGTAATAGTGGAATTAGCAAAATGGACACATCCGAAAATTTTCATCAGAATGCCTCGGATCAATCGGAAGAAGAGATAGAGACAAGTCCTTCATCAGAATAATGATGAACAATAAACCTTTGAGATGTGTAGTCGACTCAGGCTCTTCAATTAATATAATGTCCGAAAACTTTTTTAATTTCAAAACCTATTTAGGAGATTCCAAAATTCACATGATTGAAGGAGCAGTAGAACTAAAAGAAATTATTTTCCTTGCACCCAGCAAACTTTGTCCGACAGAACAAAAATTTAATTAAATTTTCAAATAAATACGACATGTTGATAGGCAGAACTTTCCTAAAAGCCTGCAAAGCACAAATAAATTATGAAGAAGAATACGCAAATTAGGAAACTATACATTTTATTTTAGAGATGTTGAAGAAATAGAAGAAGAACAAAACATAGAAGTTTTGGACCCACCCACAGAAAAGGACCTGGAAACAAATTTTGCGATTGAAAACGAAATAATAAAAAGCAATGAGTATAGACTCGACCATTTAAACAACGAAGAAACTCAAAAACTAAAAAAGGTCTTGTACGAATTCAGTGACATTCAGTACCGCGAAGGTGAAAATTTGACTTTCACGAGTACAATAAAGCACTCTATTCATACAAAACATGAGGACCCAATCTATAAACGACCATACAAATATCCCCAAACATTTGATATGGAAGTCAACAAACAAATAAATGAAATGATTGAACAGGGTATCATTCGAAAATCGAATTCCCCCTACTGTTCACCCATTTGGATCGTTCCAAAAAAAGGAGATGCTTCCAAGAAACAAAAATTCAGATTAGTCATTGACTATCGAAATCTAAATGAAGTCACAATAGATGACAAATTTCCAATTTGTAAACACCTAATTATTAAGTAAAAATGATAAAGATTAGTTTGTATTGGTCGGATTTAATCTTTGGGTTTTGCGCAGATGCAACTTGCTCGTTGCATCGCCGGAAGAGAAGAGAGACGCCGTCTCTCGACCTATCGAGGACTTATCGCTAACAATCGATACTTATTACTAACAATCGATACTTATTACTAACAATCGAAACTTATTACTAACAATCGATACTTATTACTAATAATCGATACTTATTACTAACAATCGATATATATACATGAGCATTTAACAGACTTTAAATAATTGGAATCTTACAAATTCCAGTCATGGACGAAATTCTCGACAAACTGGGAACAATCTCGACAATACCACCATTGATTTAGCTAAGGGATTTCATTAAATTCAAATGGATCCTGAATCTATTGCATAAACAGCTTTCTCAACTAAACATGGCCATTACGAATACACACGTATGCCATTTGGTCTTAAAAATGCCCCGGCAACATTCCAAAGATGCATGAATAATCTTTTGGAAGACCTTATTTATAAGGATTGCCTTGTTTATCTGGATGACATCATTGTGTACTCCACTTCATTGGAGGAACACATACTATCACTCAGAAAGGTATTTAACAAACTAAGAGAAGCTAATCTTAAACTCCAAATCGACAAATGCGAATTTATGAAAAAGGAAACAGCATTCCTTGGTCATATAATAACAACAGAAGGTATAAAACCTAACCCAGATAAAGTCAAAGCAATTCAAAAATTTCCGATACCCAAAACTCCAAAAGAAATTAAATCATTCTTAGGATTATGCGGATTCTTCAGGAAATTTATACCCAACTTTGCACATATTGCAAAACCTTTAACTCTAGGATTAAAGAAAGGAGCTAAAATAAATATAAACGACCCAAATTATATTTCATCCTTCGAAAAATTAAAATATCTCCTTATGAATGATCCTATACTTGCATATCCCGATTTCAAAAAACCATTTTTCCTAACCACAGATGCTAGCAACATAGCTTTAGGTGCGTTCCTTTCACAGGACCATAGACCTATTTCTTATGGTAGTAGAACACTTAACGAACACGAACTTAATTATTCAGCCATAGAAAAGGAAATACTATCTATTGTATGGGCAACCAAATATTTTAGGCCATACCTTTTCGGTAGAAAGTTCGAGATTCTAAGCGACCATAAGCCTTTAGTATGGCTCAACAATATAAAAGAACCAAATATGAAACTTCAAAGATGGAAAGTAAGACTAAATGAGTTTGATTACAAAATTAAATATTTACCTGGCAAAGAAAATCATGTAGCAGATGCCCTTTCCAGAGTTAAAATAGATGAAAACTTTTTAGGATCAACAGAAAGCACAGCAGCTACAATACATAGTGCTCACGAGGATAATGAAAACTACATTCCAATAGTAGAAATACCCATTAATTATTACAACAGACAAATAGAATTCATTAGAGGTTCAGAAGACAAAGCAGAAACAACAACTTACTTTTACAAAACAAACATAAAAATAACATACAAAGAAATGACCAATGCTTACGCAAGGGATATAATCATAAGATATCTTTGCAGTAAGAACACTGTACTATATTTTCATAATGAACAAGATTTTCCCATATTCCAACAAGCTTTTATCGAAATAATACAACCAAACGCAAATACAAAAACCTCGAAATCTAGCATTAAGTTAGAGGACCTTCAAACGTTTGCACAATTTAAAGAAATAATCCTAAAACAACATAAAGAATTATTACATCCAGGAATTGAAAAAACGATTAATTTGTTTAAAGAAAAATATTATTTTCCCGATTTTCAAAACCTAATTCAAAACATTATTAATGAATGCTCAGTATGTAATATCACAAGACAGAAAATAGAAATACAAAACTAACTTTTGAAATAACACCAGAACTTTTTAATATCAGAGAAAAATACGTCATGGACTTTTACATGATCGACAATTTACAATTCCTTTCATGCATTGACATTTACTCGAAATTTGCAACACTTGTAGAAGTAAAGTCTAGAGATTGGTTAGAAGCCAAGAGAGCAATTATGAAAGTATTCACTGAAATGGGCAAACCAATAGAAATAAAATCAGACAAAGATTCAGCATTTCTGTGTATAGCACTAAAAAATTGGCTACAAGAAGAAAATGTAAAGTTAGAAATCACATCAAGTAAAAACGGCATCTCAGATGTAGAAAGATTCCATAAAACAGTAAATGAAAAACTCAGAATTATAAATAGTGAAAATGACATCGAAGATAAATTACTTAAATTTGAAAAAATTCTCTACGTATACAACCATAAGACGAGACATAAAACAACTAACCGAACACCAGCGGACATTTTTATCTATGCAGGATCCCCCGACTATAATACCCAAACAAAAAAAATACATCAAATAAACAATTTAAATGAAGATAGACACGACTTCGAAATCGACACTAGATTTAAACAAGCACCATTAGTAAAGTCAAAAACGACAAATCCATTCAAAAAGACAGGAGAAATAAATCAGTTAGACGAGAAACATTTTGAAGAAAGAAATAGAGCACAAAAAGTTACACACTACAAATCAAAATTCAAGAAGAAAAAGAAAGTTAATAAAAGCAAATGCGACAATTAATTAATTACAGGTCAACAACTCAAGATGACTTTTTTATGCATCATGCTATTCTTAACATTAAAATCAACATGCAGTCAATCCATTGATGTTCAGGAACGGATTGCGTTTATCGATAAGTCAGATGTAGTTGTAAGAATCGACACATATATAAGCATTGTACACACACATATATTTGTGCGCTGCTGCGACAGCGCTTTTTCTCGTTTGGTTTAGTAATAAATTGGCACTCAACTGATTCAGTAGCGAAGAAATACAAAGTTAAGTTATCCAACTTAGTTTCAAGGTACAGTCCACTGCTAGACCAAATCATAATTTGGTCCTTCGAGCCGGATCAGGGAATCGGTTTTTCGATCGAATAAAGTGCTTTTCGTTCGAATTTCTTGGATCTATTGGAAAGTTTGGAGGATTATTACTCTGGAATAGTTCTGTAAAATGGAAGAACTAAAGGCATTGGTGGGTCGACGGAGCCGACTCAAGGCCAGCATAACAAGAATTCTGGATTGGTCGGAACGAACCCAAACTACATCAACTACTGAGGTAGCCGCTCGGATGGATCAACTCCAGTCCGTGTGGAAGGAATTTAATGGAATCGGGGATTCCGTAGCCCTTCTGGAAGATGTGGACGGCTATGTGGATCCAGAGATCGATCACGTGACCTACGAAGAGAAGTACTTGAAGGCATATTCTTTACTTTTGGGAAAAAAACGGCTAGTTCAACAACAAGCATCATTGTCTGGCGACGGCGATGGCGCCATGGGTCTGCACGCATATAACGACGACATCGTTCATCTGCTGCAACAACAACAACTCTTTGAACAGTTAGCTGCAAATCAGAGCAGTTCAAACTTGTCGATGCCCGCTCGCAATGAGATGGCTGCTTCGGGTTCGACTTCGGGAAACGCCACGACGGCATTCGTGCATGGCGGCGAATTGCCAAAAATTCAAATAAAACGGTTCGCTGGACTCTACACAGAGTGGCCAGCTTTTCAAGATATCTATGAGAGCACGATACACAACAAAAGGGAGTTAACCAACACTCACAAGTTCCATCATTTAAAAACACTGCTCGTCGATGATGCTGCCAACTTGGTGCGGCACCTGGCGATAACTGACACGGCTTACAACACTGCTTGGGAACGCTTAAAGGAAAGATACAATAGGCCACGCCAAATTGTGAACTCATTTTTGGAGAAATTTATGGGTCTACCAACCAAACAAAATTGATGTGTCCATCTTACGCAAGGTATCAGATGGCACAAATGAGATTGTTCGCGGTCTGGATGCGATCAATCATACAGGACGGGACTGCTGGATACAATATCTGGTATTGGAAAAGCTTGACGCTGATACACGGCGCAGGTGGATTGAGCGCAGCATGGGCAACGAGGCGCCCACACTGGAGGAATTCTTCAAGTTCTTAGATGATCGTTGTGAATAATTAGAGCTCAGCAAACGGGAGATTGCGTTCGGAGGCAAAATGCCGGCGCAAATCACACACACAAAACGGGTCACACATTCGATGGTTGCAGTTCAAGCTGGCAGCTGCACCAAATGTCAGGCGACGGATCATAAGTTGTATTCATGGATTTAACACTTGCAGAACGTCTTATGTTCATCAGGGAAAAGGCTTTATGTTATAATTGCCTGAAATCAGGGCATATGGTCAAAAACTGTCCATCATCATTCTCATGCAAATATTGTAAAGGTAAGCACCATTCTCTGATCCATGATCCAGGTAACTCAATGGCTTTAAGGAACTTGCAACAAGGAAAAAGGGAGAATCAGCGTAGTCCAAACGCTTCTCATCACGATTTGTCTACAACAAGTCTAGTGGCTCATAATGGAGTGCACCAGCAACGGTTTGTTCACAAAGCTCTGCGAAATTGAAAACAGGAAAAGGTTTAAATCGAAGCATATTGCCTACTGCAACGGTTTATGTTCAAAAGGTAAATGGAGACTACATTACATGTCGTATCTTACTAGATACTGGGTCGGAACTTTCATATGTATCAGAACGATGCATACAAGCACTTGGATTGCCACGGTCGGCATCATCCATTTTGGTCACAGGAATCTCTTCGGTTCAGGCTGACACCACAAGGGGAAGCAGCACGCTTCAGATAAAGTCAAGGTATTCAAACAATCACTTAACGGTACAGGCTCATGTTCTTGGCAAAATCACATCAACACTGGAAAGGCAAAACATTGACGCATTGGCACTTGATGTCTTTAGCGATCTTCAACTCGCTGACTCGGAATTCACCACAAGCGCTCCAATTGATGTTCTTTTGGGCGGTGAACACGTTTGGTCTACAATCACAGGGAAAAAGTTGTACGACAATACGGGCAAACTCATTGCAATATCATCGATTTTCGGATGGGTCATCAGCTCTATAACGATGCCCCAAGCTAACAGCGCTTTCGCTTTGACATCATACATTGATGTTAACGTTTCGCTCCAGAGGTTTTGGGAGCTAGAGGACATCAGTTCCACAACCAAATTGGAACCTGATGATGAGCAGGTGGAGAAACACTTTCTCGCTACGCACACTCGAGATGAAAAGGGGAAGTACATCGTGGAACTTCCATTCAAGGTCACTAATCCTGAATTTGGGGATACTCTACAAGGAGCTCTTAATCGTTTCCAATCGGTGGAACGACGCCTACAACAAGATGCAAATCTAAGAGCAAAATTTGTCAACTTTATGAGGGAATATTTCGATTTGGGGCATATGCGCGAACTGCCACCAGATGAAGTCAATAATGCACAACGGTTTTATCTACCACATCACCCGGTTTTGGGTCGGAAGCTGAGAGTAGTTTTCGACGGATCATTTTGCGACACCAAAGGCAAATCACTAAACGATTATCTCTTTACAGGGCCTAGCATTCAACGCGATCTATTTGCTGTCTGCTTGCGCTTTCGGATGTATAAATTTGTATTCTCAGCCGACATAGTCAAGATGTTTCGGCAGATTTGGGTGAATGACAAACACCGCGACTTCCAGAGAATTGTCTGGAGAGAAAGGCCATCGGATCCAATCAAACACTTTCAACTATGCACCGTCACTTATGGCACCTCATGTGCACCATTCCTGGCTGTTAGGGTATTAGAGCAACTCGCTACTGATCATCAGCAGGAATTCCTGAATGCTGCAAGAATCTTACAAAAGGATTTTTATGTCGACGATGTGCTCACTGGGTCAAACAGTGAGGAGGAACTGATACAAAATCGAAAGGAACTTCTTCAACTTATGTCCTGTGCTAATTTGGAGCTTGGGAAATGGGTATCAAACACACCTCGCATACCAACAGAAGGAACTGATTCTACACAATCATCTCCAGTCAAGGTTCTTGGACTTTACTGGCAACCTGGTCTTGATACATTGTCTTATAATGTTGGTCTAAAAGGAAATGTCGATTGTACAAAACGACAAGTTTTATCGGATGTCTCGCGGATCTTCGATCCACTTGGGCTTTTGGCACCAATTGTGGTCCAATTCAAAATACTCTTTCAACAATTATGGCTTCTCGATTTGGGATGGGATGACAAACTCCCTAAGCAACTAGCGGATACTTGGCTCAAATGGCGAGCAGATTTGGATATGCTACAACACATTCAAATACCCCGGTTGGTTGTCAACGACACCGACAACATTGAATTGCATGGATTCTCCGATGCATCTACGAAGGCATACGCTGCTGTAGTGTACAGCAGAGTAATCAACAAGGATGGCTCGATTTCTACATCGATTATGGCTGCGAAGTCTAGGGTGGCTCCGCTAAAGCAGCAATCTCTGCCCCGCCTAGAGCTTTGCGCGGCACTTCTCCTAAGTCAACTCATACGTTCGATAAAGGCGGCACTTCGACATCAAAAGGTCACGGTTTTTGCATGGTGCGATTCCACAATCGTTCTCTATTGGCTATCATACGCACCCTCTCGACTAAAGACATTTGTTGGGAACCGAACTTCGGAAATTCTGGACACCATTCCAAGGCATTATTGGCGTCATGTGGACTCCAAATCAAATCCAGCTGATTGCGCATCCAGAGGTCTCATGGCTGCAGACCTAAAGGACTTTCAGTTATGGTGGAATGGCCCGTCATGGATACGTGACGCGGATCAGTTTCTGGTAAGGTTAAACAACTCACAAGTCTGTTTGAATATTTCAGAAAAGAACATAGAAAAGGAAGTCAAAAGCAATTGTCTGACTGCATTAGTAGAGGCAGCTCCTGATCATCCACTTGATCATCTTGTTCAACGAATATCTTCATGGTTGACGCTCGTTCACACGGTTGGCTATGTCCTTCGCTTTCTACGGTGCACGAAGGGTCCATTTGGGGACAAGGGCTCAAACTGTCTTACGTTTGAGGAAATCACCGCGGCACGCATTATATGCTTTCTGGATGACTATCAATTGCTACTCGCAAATAAACCATTGCGAAGTCGATCTCAGCTGGCTAAACTCTCGCCAATGATCGACAAGGACGGACTACTCAGGGTTGGAGGACGCTTGCACCACTCGCAATTGTCCACAGAGGCGAAACATCCAGTTTTGCTACCGAAATCTCATCGCATCACCAAGCTGATACTTGAATACGAACACAGGGTCAACCTGCACCCTGGCGTCTCATCACTCTTTGTTATGGTACGTCAAACATTCTGGATATTTGGCGCAAGGAACTTGATAAGGAAAGTCACACACGACTGTTTGGCTTGTTTTCGACAGCGGCATCATACATCACAACAAAGGATGGCTGATCTACCCAGCATTCGTGTCACTCAGGCACTTCCATTTGTAAACACTGGATGTGACTATGCTGGTCCAATCCTTCTTAAGGATGGAAAGGGGCGCAAACCGCGCATTGGTAAGGGCTACATATGCCTATGTGTTTGTCTGGTCACATCGGCAATCCATCTGGAACTTGTAACGGACTTGAGCACCGACTCATTCTTGGCCGCGCTAAGACGTTTCGTCTCTTTGCGTGGCAAGTGCAACAAAATCTATAGCGACAACGGAACGAATTTCATTGGAGCTAAACGCTCTCTTGATGAAATGCAGAAGCTGCTGGCATCTCAACCACACATCGAAAAGGTTAGGAATGCTCTGGCGAATGGTGGCATTCAATGGGTATTCATTCCACCACATGCTCCTCATTGGGGAGGAAAATGGGAATCTGCAGTCAGATGCGTAAAGCTGCATATTCGCCGAGTCATTGGGAAATCTACTCTCACCTACGAGCAGATGCGAACTCTACTTGCACAAGTCAGTGCGGTGGTCAACTCACGACCCTTGTGCTACAACTCGGACACAGATATCAATTATTTGTCGCCAGCACATTTCTTGATCGGCAGGCCTCTCACAACTATACCAGAGGCAGACTTAGGCCACATCCCCGTGGGCCGACTTGGGTACTGGCAAAGTATCCAATCTATGATGCAAGGTTTCTGGAAGCAATGGCATCAGGAGTATCTTACCACATTGCAACAGCGTCCAAAGTGGACCACTACAACACCAAATATAGCAGTGGGAGATGTGGTGCTTGTAAAGGAATCGAACACCCCACCAGCTCACTGGCATCTGGCGCTGGTTCTCGAAGCCTACCCAGGCAAGGATCAATTGGTGCGAGCGGTTAGACTCAAGACCTCTTCGGGAGAATTAACTCGGCCAATCACCAAGGTTGCGGTATTGCCCCGTTCAGTAACTGTGTTTCAGGGCGGGCCGGGATGTTCAGGAACGGATTGCGTTTATCGATAAGTCAGATGTAGTTGTAAGAATCGACACATACATAAGCATTGTACACACACATATATTTGTGCGCTGCTGCGACAGCGCTTTTTCTCGTTTGGTTTAGTAATAAATTGGCACTCAACTGATTCAGTAGCGAAGAAATACAAAGTGAAGTTATCGAACTTAGTTTCAAGGTACAGTCCACTGCTAGACCAAATCAATTGACATAAACCCAGTAAAAGCACCAAACGGTTACTTAATATTTAAAACAGGAACCATGGACTTACCGACAAACTTTGAATATCATTATTTAAAAGTGAATTTAACTCTAATAGACATTACATATAATAATTTAATGCAACAAGCACAAGAATTTAAAAACCTAATCCATATTCAATACTTAACAGAAAAACTAAGTAGGGAAATTAATGGAATACACATTGTAAAACGTAATAAACGAGGACTAATTAACGGAATTGGTTCAATATACAAATATCTTTTTGGTACTCTTGATCAGGAAGGTAAAGATGTATTAGAAGAAAAAATAAATAATCATGAAAGCAACAGCGTACAAGCAAACGAACTAAATTACTTAATAGACACTGTTAATAAAGATTTAGAAGTAATAAACAGCCTCAGGGAAGAAAAAGAAAAATCAGTAAGATTAGAAGTTCTAATCTTTAATTTTGAGCATTTCACAGAATACATTGAAGACATAGAAATGGGCATGCAGCTCACTAGACTAGGAATTTTCAACCCAAAACTTCTAAAACATAATCACTTAAGTCATGTTAATTCGGAAAAACTATTGAATACATAAACTTCCACCTGGCTTAAACCAAGTTCAAACGAGATATTTATCATTTCAAACATTCCTCAAGAAATAATAAAAACCCCTATCTTTGAGATACTTCCTTATCCAGACGAGAATAAAAATATTTTGACAGAAAATTCATACGATAAATACTATTTTAATAACAACACTTTGTTCAATAAAAACACAAAACAAATAGAAACTAACGAATGTATAATAGGCATTTTAAATCAAATCCCAACCACTTGTAAATACACTAAGACATATAAGAATTTTCAAACTAATTACATTGAACCAAACATAATTGTAACATGGAATCTACCAAAAACTAAACTTAATCAAAATTGCGCAAACAACGAATTAATAATAGAAGGCAATAACATAATAAAAATTTACGATTGTGCCTTACAACTAAACGAAATATCAATAATAAATTCATTGCTTGACTATAGCCAAAGCATTTATGTAACAAACAATATCACCAGGCTAGAACCTATTTCCTTTATCCAAACAAAAGAGATAATTAACGAACATACGAAATATTATACATACTGCATTTCAAACTATTACATTAACCACTTTTATACTTACTATAATAAGTTTGATTACATACTTAATCTATAAGTTTAAGGCAATGCCACAAAAATTAATAATTAAGCATTTTCGATCAAATAACAATCGTGGTCCCACAGACATAGTCGAAACCCCAATTGTTGAAAAAATTGAGTCCCAAATTGTAAACAAAATTGATACTCCAATATTTACAGCTGAGAAAAACCCCTCGCTATATCCCAATGTATCCGCCTGAGGACAGGCTATTTTCTTTAGGATGGGGGAGTCATATATCCGACTCCAATACCCAATAACATATAAATATTTCGCCCCCTAAAATTCATAACGTTAAAGTAAACATCCGTTTTTATAAACAATTGTCCCCCTCAAAACCAAAGCGTATGAACGCTAATCCATAAAATTAACATAAACAATTGAACACTTGAAATAATAATTGTCCCCCTAACAACCAAAAGCGTGAGAACGCTAACTCAGCAATTAAAATCGGACCAATCAAATCATCGAAATATCAATCACGCCACCAAAGGGCTCCCAAATTTAGCTTATAAATATAACCATAAGACATTTTTGTAATCAGTTCTAAGTTTTCATTCAAATAATAAAGTACGTTGCTTTTAACTCACAAAAAATATCTTTTTTTTCCTTATTGGGAAAATTGGATATTTAATTATATATACTTTATATTGTCGGAGATGCTTCCTTCTATGCGTTGCAAACTTTTGACCAAAATTAATATACCCTTTTTGCAAGGGTATAAAAAGTAGTATCCAAACCAAAGGGCTGCTACGCCATACTTTGCGTACAGATGAAACAAGAAAAGGTAGCAGAACTACTACTAAGTATGCATATGCACCAAAAAGAAATCGAAAAGTAGTAGATCTCGCTCAAATTGGGTGTATAATGTTGGTATTAGCCGGGGAATTGCGTCATTTCATCACCAGACTATTTTAGCCTGGCCCATGTCGATGATTATTGATGAAATGGAAGGGTTGATAAAATAAGTCCGAGGCTCGTTGGTGTCTTAGTTATTGAAAGATGTCTCTTTTTGTTCCAACGAAGAAAATATCAGCGATTGGGCTGAGGTACAATCAACCAAATTGAATCAACCAATACAATCAACCAAAGAAAATGAGAATCCAAGGCTGCTTGAAAGCCAAAAGTTGCTTGGTCGACGCCAAACGACCGAAATATAAATTTTAACTGAAATATAACGGGGTTTAAACTCTAATATTTTCACTAGATTTAATTTTATATCACCTTATTCTTCGAATATTCACTTACATATTACTGCCTTGTGCAGTCACTGTACTTTTTAACGATGATGTAATATGCACGTGTTTCACAAATATATATGTATATATATATATTTATGTGAATATTAATATTCACGTCTTTACGCAATCAAAGTATCAAATTAAATGAAAAAGCCTGTACCAAAAATTCTGTTTCTAAGCAAACGCAATGCATGCGAACGAATTCTAACGGATCTTTTCCATGCTCTCTTCTTTACTTACGCTTTGCGTTCGCTGTGCGAAATGAGAGTAAGAATCGTACCAACTGAAGAAATGTGCGTAGTACGCAAGGGGGGTTATTCATTTATTCTTGCAAACAAACAAAAAAAAATATTCTTTTTTTTCGAAATGGAATTAAAATTATTATTATTAAAGAGGGCTACTACACCACAGTTAATGCTACGGAAGCCTACTGACGGAGTCATAAACTGAAAAAGGACCTCTTTAGCTAATTTAGGTAGTAGGTTTAGGTAGTAATGATATACACCGAGAGATTTATGCTATGAGAGATTCTGCTCGTTAGCTAATTCATAATACGACGAACTGACCTTTCTCAACACCTTAGCTGGGATGAAGACTGGTGCTAATTTGCTACTAAATCTTTTTGGGGCTGAACTCTGTGTAAAATTTCGAGCATGAACTGAGTCACCGACTTTTAGTTGTCTGCTTCTGCTACGCAAATTGTAATTACGAGCATTTGTTGCATGTGCTTTGTTCAGTTTTTCTGACATGTAAGCTATCGGTAGTTCTATGCCTTCGGAATTAGTTTAAGTTAACATATATACCTACTAAACTTGCATCACATAATAAAATAAACAGTCTCTTAAAATCGGGAGTGGTCAAAATAGGTCTTCGTTCCAACTAAGAGATCGGTTCTTTTTTAAGAGTTCTGTTAATGGAAAGCTAATGGTGGCATAATTTTCAGTAAAACGTCGATACCAGCCAGTCAGTCCCGAAAATCTCCTTAATTGTTTTACTGTTGTTGGAATCGGAAAGTCGTTTATTGCACAAATTTTTCCAGGATCGGTTTTCACTTGTCCGTATCCAATAATAAAGCCGAGGTATTTAATCTCCTGCATGCAGAACTTAGATTTAGCTACATTAACTGTAAGATTCGCCTTACGCAGTCTCAATGCTACCTCTTGTATTAAAGCAATATGCGATTCAAAATCTTCGGAAAGAATTAACAGGTCATCGAGGTAAACGAATACCCTTGTGCGCAAATAAGACGGTATGACACGATCCATAAGTCTACATAAAGTCTGCGGGGCGTTGCACAAACCAAAAGGCATCACTTTATTTTGGTAAAGTGGCCGGTTAGGTATTGTGAAAGCGGTGTATTGACGTGAGCTTTCGTCTAACGGAATTTGCCAGAAGGCGTGCTTCATGTCCAGTCCAGTAATAAATCGAGCAGGTGGCAGCCTGCTAAGTATTCCATCAATATGGGGAAGAGGATACGCGTCCTTACGAGTGCACTGATTCACTGCTCTAGAATCTAAGCATAATCGAACTTGTTAATTATATTTTAGACGCTTATAAACTTTATTTTGATTTTTTCTTAATAGTATGCTTTTACAATGTTCTTATTGGCGGCGTGGTCTTTTTTCGAGTGTGGCCGTATATTGTTAAACTGAGCATACATTTAAATAATCGAAACTTAAATACTAGATGTATCGATATTGATCGAGGCCTTTTACTACGATACAAATAAGCTACGACATAGCGGCCCCTAGTGCGGAATCCCTTTTTGAGCACGATCCTTCTCATCGTAGCGCTTGACTCCTATTTTGCATAGACGATTGACTGGGCGACGATACGTGTTTTTAGCCGTCTTCAATTCGACTACGCGTACAACTCCATCTTCACCTGGAAAAACTTTCATAACTCGACCGAGCGGCCATTCGCCGCGCGGGGTGTTGTCTTTCATAACAACTATGTCGTCGACCTCCAAGTTTGGCACATCTTTATGCCATTTCTCCCGATGTATAAGTGTGGGAAGATATTCTTTAATGAAACGTTTCCAGAAAGAGTCTATCTGGTAGTGCGAGATTCTCCAAGCTCGTTTCTCCATCGTATTGGGAGTAAAGTTGCCTGGGCCAAGGAGTATGCAGCTTTGCGGGATACAAATATCGTTTGGACACAGACCAAGTTCGTCGTCGGGGTCATCAGATTCCAGTATATATGGTCTGCTGTTGACCAGATATTCTGCCTCCATAAAAATTGTTTGCAACGTTTCATCGCTGGGATTTGCGTTTACTGTTAAAATTGCTTCAATTGCCCGTTTAAAACAGCCTACTAGTCGCTTCCAGCAGCCTCCGAAATTTGGTGCATTTGCTGGAATGAAATTCCAAATTATTTTAATACTTGCCATATACTCTTTCACGGCACACTCATCCAGGTCCTCTAGGGCTTCTTGTAACTCTCGTGCTGCTCCGCGAAAATTTGTGTCATTATCTGACCAGATGATTTGTATAGGTCCACGTCGAGCCATTATTTTACGAACTGCCATTATGCAAGAATCGGTGTCTAGGGAGTGGGTTCTCTCCACGTTGATTGCTCTAGTAGTCAGACATGTGAATATAACTCCGTACCGTTTGCTGAGGTGTTTTGAGGCTCGAGTTCCTCTTTCTGCTTTGGTGTAAAATGGACCGAAGAAATCGACGCCTAAATGGTTTTTTGTGTGAAAAACCTTTCTTCGGGCAGAAATCCCATTTTTGGTGTTTGTGGTTTTGCCTTTTTACGTTTACACCAAACACAAGCATTGATCGTCGTTCTGATCATCCTATTTAATTTTGGCATCCAGTATGCCTTCCTGAACTGGTGTACTACTACCTGTGTTCCGACATGTTGTGCGTCGACATGAATTTTATTGATCAGCATCCGAGTAAAGATATGTTTGCCATCGAGAACAACTGGGCTTTTGGTATATGTCGATACCTCTTTTGCACGTTCTATTCTGCTATCCACTCGCATTATGCCATTGTCATCCAGGTATACACAATATTTTGACAACCTCAATTTTGAAGAAGGCTTTCCAGTCCTTAGGCTGATTAGATCGTCCTGAAATAGCTGTTGCTGTACAACCTTCCACCAGACAGTTTCCGCCCATTCAATTTCGCCGACACTTAACTCATTCAATTTTCGATTACCTTTTAACCGTTTCGTTAAGTTATTTATGTATCTCCCAATCCAGGCAGTACTGCGAATCAATTTATTGTATCCGGAAATTCTTTGTATGAGTATATCCATTGGATGTTCCATCTCTTGAAGTACCATTACGACCCCTGTTTGGTCGTATTCTTTTATAATGGGTTTTTGAAGATCCCATGTGGATTCGGGTCTTTGAAGAAATTCGGGTCCCGTCAACCACCAATGAAGTTTATGCTCTGATATTTTGTCACGCGTTATGACGTCAGCGATGTTTTCATTTGTTGATAGCCAGCGCCACTCTGATCTTACCGATTTTTCACAAATCTCACCTATTAGATTTGCGACAAAAACGTCCATACGTTTATCGCTGTTAATCCAGGTAAGAACCGTACGTGAATCAGTCCAAAAGTAATGTTGATCTATATTGATTTGTAATTCGTGGCTTATCATTTCAGCCAAACGGCATCCCAGTACGGCGGCCATCGTTTCCAGTTTCGGAATAGTTATATGTTTGATTGGAGAAACCCTTGCCTTAGATGCAATTAGTGACACATCAAATTGACATTTATCCTCCTTAACATAGCTGCATCTGATATAGGCAACTGAAGAATATGCTTTTGCACTTGCATCATTAAATATGTGCATTTCAACGCGGTCGGCATTGTTCAGATTAGAGCTATAACACCTTGGAATTTTGGTGCCCTCAATTGATATTAATGCCTTTATCCAATTTCGCCATTTGTTTATTAGATCTCCCTTGATTTGGTCATCGCAGCCTATTCCAGACTCCCATACATCTCGCATAAGGATTCGTCCTTTGATTGTGACTGGTGTCATGAGCCCCAATGGGTCATATAGCGAATTAGCTACTGACAATACATTCCTCTTTGTTGGTGTAACTTTGCCAGAAAGCAGATCATCTGTAACTTTATGCATTACCGTAGTGGAGTACGTGAAGAAGTCGCCTTTTGCGTCCCACAATACTCCTAGCGCCTTTTACTGTACGTCCATTAAGAACCACAGTTTTGGAGAGTTGAGAACGTTAATGTCTGTTAATTGGACGGCATAACCTTTGTCCAAAAGTTTTGTTATTTCGTTCTTATATGCTTCTGCGGTATCCTTGTCTCTCAAAAGCTTTCGCTCAAGACATTTGAGTCGTTGAAAAGCCATTGACTTGCTTTCCGGTAGTTTTATGTCATCCGATTTCCATGGCAATCCAATTTCATAGAAATTACCCTTTTGGTTAATTGAGCTTTCGGCCTTTGCTAATGCTGAACGCTCATCCACAGACCGTGTTTTGTCGATCTTTATTGTACAGGCACCGAAGTTTTCAATACTGAATTGTTGCTTAATCATTTGTTGTAGACATACATCTTCTATTTGACAGCAAGTAAAATGTGATGCTTGTAGATTGGTTTGTGCTGGTCCATGTACTACCCAGCCTAATTTGGTTTTAGATAACATTGGCCGATGCTCATTGCCATCTATAACGGCTCGTGCGGTAATTAATTTAGCATGGCGTTGTCCTATCAATACCATGGGTTGCCTATCCTGTAACTTCGTGTAGTCTACCATATTTTTTGGTACAAATTCTGTTAGCTTCTTATAGTCAAGTTGTTGTGTTGGTATTTTTAGATCGTTGACTAACCAAACTCCATTTAGCTGATGTTTCGGACCGTTTTTTCCACTGATATTAATGGTTACCGTAGACACCACCTGTCCAAGTAAAACAAAATGGTTTTGCGTCACCCTTTATGCCAACTTCTCTTGCCAAGCTCATTTCCATGATTGTAGATGTACTACCGTCATCCAAAAATGCGACAGTTTCTTTCGAGCCTTTTTCGCCGTGTACTGTGATTGGTACCATTTTAAGTAATGCAGATTTTGGTGAATCAGATACGCATCCTGTGAAGTTTGTGGTGGCTGCTAGATTTACTTGTATGGGTCTCTTGTGCAGTAATGGGTTGTGAAACTTTTCACAATTGTCAATTTTGCAGTCTTGTCTTTCGCTGCATTGGCTTTTATGGAATTTTAGACAGCTGTAACATGCTTTGTTACGATTAGCTAAATCCCATCTCTTTTTAATATCTGCTTTTAAGAATACGTTGCACTTGTTTAGAGGATGTTTTTCCTCGCTGCAAATAAAGCAAATTGCTTTTGATTTTGGCTTTGGTTGGTTTACCGCCTCTATTTCCTGTGGTTGGGATTGGGTTACTTTATATTGCTCTGCGAATGACGAATGCTGGTTAATTGATGTAACTTTTTTTGAAAAATGAGACGTCTTGGATTAGATCTGCTTGTCTTTGTGCCCACTCAGCTAGCTTGTCAAATGTAGAGAATGAAGCGCGCACGTTTGCATCTCGTAGATATGCGCCCCATTCTCGTAGATAGTTTTCGGACAGTTTTCCGATCATCATAGCTAGTAATCGTTGTGTGTCGATTAACCGGTTATCAGTGTATTCCAAAGCAGAACTTATGTTTTGAACAGTGTTATTGAATTCTTCGAAATTGTCGATATTGTTGACTGGCTTTACTTGGCACGCTCTTGACATCAACTCTAGTGCAATATTTTCGGCTCCACCATACGCTTTATCTAAGATCGATATGATTTTGTCTGGATCTTTTGCAGAGATTAGTAGCAAAGAAACCTTTTCCTTAGCCACTCCCTTTAGAGCTTTTGATAATCGTTGAACATCTTCCTCTTTGGAGAATCCGCAATGTTTGCTCGTAGCATTGAACTCTTGGATAAAGTGTGTCCAATTCAACGCTGATGAACCATCAAACTCCAGGTGTTTACTGTTTAAGCTCTGCCGCGCCAGCATCTGGTTCATGGCTCTTGTCGCCATGCTCGGATTATTGGTTTCATCCAAATTATTCTAACAATCTTCAGATTGCGAACGAACCCACATTGAAGTTCGCTCATTTCGCACAGATGTTTCAAATCGTTCGGACATGCGGGAAGAACAATCTGTTAGTGCGACCTTGGCTTTCAGAACATTTTTCTTACTTACCAGTGCTTCTTCTTCCGCTTGAAGAAGTTCTAGTTCCCTTTGAACTATAAGTATTTCATTGTGCATACTAGTTAAGTCTATCTCTGAGTTTGCAGTTGGTTGTTATCTGCCTCTGACAGTATCCGTTTGTTGTTTATAAGCTTTGACTCCTTTTCGCACATTTTACGCTTGACGTCTACGTATGCTGTATCCACATTCTCAATTTGTTCCAGTATAACTAGTCGCTGCTCCAGAACTATTGCATTTGACCCATCAGAGTCTCCGGTGCTGACAAATGATATGGCGTCAACAATTTTTGCCGCCAAATCATTTTTTGTCTCTTTCTCACCGACGCGTCATGTTCTGCCTTTTCAGCATTGTTATAATTTAAACCTTTGAACGTACGAAGCCGTCGTTTTATCAATGTTTCTGTAACAAATTTCAGGTAGATTGCAAAATGTACATCTCGTAGTGTTTGCGATTTCCACGAATCAATGCGGCCAAGCTGCTGTTTGCCCCAACTGCCACATTTTTGATTAAATGGTTTGTTTTTGTTTATGGACTGTATTTCTATCGCTGATTGCTATTTACGCTATCCGGCTCGAAGGACCACTATGTTAATTATATTTTAGACGCTTATAAACTTTATTTTGATTTTTTCTTAATAGTATGCTTTTACAATGTTCTTATTGGCGGCGTGGTCTTTTTTCGAGTGTGGCCGTATATTGTTAAACTGAGCATACATTTAAATAATCGAAACTTAAATAGATGTATCGATATTGATCGAGGCCTTTTACTACGATACAAATAAGCTACGACAGAACTTTTTCGCCATGTCTCACCATTGGCCAATGCCTTTGTTTAATGGGCCTAGTACTATCAACTTCAATCTTATGTTCAATGAGATGTGTGCGACCTAATCCTTCTTTATCGTAGCAGGGTAATTTAGCAATTGCAAAATTAAGTTTTTGCTGCTGAGACTCAGACAAACAGTGCATTTTCACGGAATCTCCATGATCATTTCCTTTTTCTTCAATAATATCCGATACTATCAGTGGGTCTTCCTTCAATTTATCTATTAAACCAAATTTACGCCAAAAATCTATTCCAAGATATATGCGCAGATATATGCATATATACGTAATGTCGCTTGTCAATTTACCTTTAACAAACATTCAGAATTGTTGGCCGTAATTATTTTGCCTGAACAATTGCGTGTTTTAGGATGCTTTTAAAACTCTTTAGCTACCTTTCTTCCTAAGCAACTAATTAATATTAGCGCCACAGTCGAAAAGAGCAGTGAAGGTCTGGCCTTCTATCTTTATTTCTGTGTACAATCGATTATCTGATCGGGAAAATATACTGGAAATCAATTTCTTGCGGTTATTTCTAACCTTCTTCCAAAAGAAGCGTAGTCTATGCGTAGAGCGCTTAGACTTAATCATTGGTCGTATGCTGTCTAATTCACCAAAGATGCGATGACGAACGTTCTCATACTGAGCCAAACGTAGGTGAAGAGGACGAAATGGGCTTTTATCGACTGTTGTCGAAGTTGGTCCTACATTTCCTTGTGAATCTGTTTCTTTCCTACAACAAGAGGTTCACATTCCTCTGTTTGGGAATATTTATCCTTCATTATTGGTCTGGATACGACAACGAAGTGTTGATCGCCGCATCCGTCGGACGGTTTTCCTGCGGGTTGCAATTACGACAACGCGGTTTAAAAACATTTACGGCTCCGCAACCATAGCAAAATACAGTACGCGGTTCTAGACAGATATCAAAACGGTGTCCAGGCTTCCGGCAGTTCCAACATGTAAGTTTATGTTGAAAAGCTTCCACCTCCTCCTGCATATAATTCTCGAAATTAGAGTCTAATTCAGCTATCTTTGAACGATGTCCAAAAGTATTCTTATTCGGTATGTTCTTCCTTTGTTTAACAATTTGCTCGTGGGTTCGTACTTCCTGTCTCAGATGAGATAAGGTAAAAATTCCTAGATGCATAAGTTCATAACGAATTGCCGACTTTGAATGTCTAATTAATAACTTGACTAAAGAATCCTCTGAAAGTTGTGTGTTTAATACTAGCCTTTCGACACTAAACTGGTAATCCTCAAAGGTTTCATTCTCGCCCTGGTGTCTGCTATTAATCAGTTCCCAGGTGTCCATATCGTTATCTACTTCATCAAACTTCTTTCTAAATTCTACACAAAATTTATTCCAATCGAAACTTGGGTGTGCTCGATGAAATTTCACAAAGTACATGATACTCTTCATTCAAATTTTGTTCTGCTAATGAACGAACTCTGTATAGGAAATCCTCTGAATGTATTCCTTCTTTGGAACCATCAAATTTTATTCGCCAACTTTGCATAATGCTTGCTTCTTTTTCGGGTGACAATGTCGATCGGTCTTGATCGAGTATTATAAGGGGTCAGGCTGAGTTGTGGGCTCGCCTGATTTACTAGCTTCTTGGAGTTCCGTTTCCAAGTCAATATTTGATCTTACAAGTTGTTTCATCTTACAAGGATGCTTGCAAGTGGGGCATAAATTCGACGTTTTTAAACACTCTGTAATACACCTATTGTGAAATCTGTGCTTACAAGGCGTCGAAGCAATTGCTTTGTTGTCATTTAAAGTTTCATGGCAAATGCCGCAAAATGGGTCATTTTCTTGCAAAGCTCGCGCAATGCTCTCGTGACTGTGTCTAACAGACATACTTAAATTTTTCTTTAATTAATTTAAATTATATAAATTTGGAATCCGCCATCATTATCCAATCCTATTGCCGTTTACAAAGTTGATTCGATCTGCACAAAAAATAGATTTCTATTAAATCTTAAAGAAAAATTCCTATTGCCGATTTGTCTGAATGACGATTTCCTAAACTGGTCATATACCGACATACGCCAGTCATATGCTATTCCTGGTTCAGGTTCTTTTCACTCTAAACAATGTTAAGGTCTAAGAATGCCTATTTTATAATATTGTAACTTTTTAACGACTCCATTGGTCACTCAACCCGATATGACCGAGTTGCAACTGCAATTCCTAACGATAGCCTCAAACTACAAAGATCATAAAATTTGCGTTCCCGCCTAGTCATACAAAGATACGTCATACGATGCTGTTGCCGCCAATAGTTTCTTCTGGTCGACTAATCCGAAAATTCCCGAATTACTATCGCGATTCACACAAGCAATCTACAACGGGCACCATCGCCTTACGAGTCTGCATAACTAGCTTGAAAATAAAATTAATCTAAATAACTGAATATGAATGGATGATAATGAGCAATAATATTGTGGATACTTTGGTGGAGTACGTATCCGAATAGTAGTGGGGTTGTCCTACGTTTTATTCGGGCCTCATGATTGGGCTCCATTACTGTAGTGGTGTTCTAAATTATTCGGGTCCCATGTTTGGAATTTCTGTAGTAATGAATAATTTAGAATTCGAGCCCCACGTTGGGCGCCATTTCTATAGTGATGTACATGTGCACGTGTAGTTGTCAGCTGCCTAATTTTTCTAATCAATTAAACCCAATAGTTTGCCAAGGTAGGGTGGGTACAGAAAGGGTTAGCGATCAGCACCTTTAGCTAATCTGCAGAGAAGTCGTCCGCACAATTAATAGTATCCCGATCTGGTCCAATATTTTGCTTTTTACATCCTTTTAGTTTCTGATAGTGCACTTATATTTTTTGTGTATGATCCGTGCGTATGCCTAGAGTAGGAAAGAACCCCCCTCATCCGACGAGCTAAGCAAGAGCAACGCTAGAAGTACACGTCCCCGATCTTTAGCATACACTTGTGTTATCGTTAGCAACGTAGAAAAATTAGGCAGCTAACAACTACACGTGCACATTTACATCACTATAAACGGCCCTTCGCAGATTTCGTCCACCGTTGCTGCCATCGAGCCACATGTTCGCCTCGTATTTCTTGCCGTATACTGGCTGGTGGTGTGGAGTGTAGCGCTCTGTACATCGCGTCTGCTTCGTACACTAGAACGATTGACATGCGCAGTATCGTCTGAAATTGTGCGGAACGCACTGCAAATTCTCATTACGCAGAGTCTAAAGACCGATTCCAGCCCTAGCCTATAGCTTTTCATCCGTAGCGCTAGGGCTAGTGCCCAAACAGTGGCAGCGTACAGGGAAATGGATTTTGTCACGCTAGTTAACAACAGCCTTCTCTCTTGTTTGGGGCCTCTTGTATTGAGCATGATCCTTGCCAGCGCGCGTGCAGAGCTCAGTGCCTTCTGGCACGTATATTCCAAGTGCTCACGGAAGCAGAGTCGTGTATCCAGCATTACCCCTAGGTAATGATGGCCCTCTTAGATTTGATAGTTTTGCCACCAACTTCTATAGAGGCGGTCTCGACTTTCTTCCTCCTGCTAATTAAAACGGCTTCAGTCTTGTAGGCTGCCAATTCAAGACCTGCAACAGCCAGCCACCGGCCAATAATTGCAATGGCGTTGTTGCATTTTTGTTCCGCAAAGCTCCTTTTCCGTTACCACCACCGCGATATCATCGGCAAAGCCGATTATGCGTGTGCCAGGAGAGGGCCCAGGACTGAACCCTGTGGTACCCCAGCTATATTCCTCCGAGCCGTCCACTGTCGAGTATCGGAAGCGCCTATTTGTAAAGTAGCTGTCCACTATGTGCAGCAGATTACACTGAACGCCGAAAGACGCCAGACTGTCCATTATACGACTCCATTCAGCCGAATTGAATGCGTTTCTGATGTCGAGAGTCACCACCATGCAGTATTGTTTGGTTCCCCCTTTCCATCGGTTACCAGATATGGCGTCTCTGGCTGTGTCCACAACTGTGCTTATCGCGTCTATCGCTGATCTTGCCTCTCTAAATCCGTATTGGTACTTTCGTACTTTCTCCAAAGAAAACAAAGAAAGTCCACCTCCTTGCTCAATAGCCCTGTTGAGCCTACGCGCTATGAGCGATTCCAATATTTTACCTGCTGTGTCCAGAATACAGATAGGCCTATACGATGAGGCTTCGCCGGGGGGCTTGCCGGGTTTTGGTAGGAGTTTGGTCTCAGGCATGCATTGTACATTTTTATGAACACATCAGGGTGCAGATTAACTGCCAGCCTTGAAGCTCTGTTCGGGATGACGTCGGGGACAGGAGCTTTCTTATTATTTAGTTTGTTGACGATTTCCAACAGTTCTGTTTTCGTGCACGCTGTAATTTCTATCTCACTGCTTCGAGTTGCCAGTGATAGCTGGACCTGTTTTTGTGGGAAAAATGAGCTGACGATTTGATTCAGACTCGCTGCATCAGATGGTATTTATGTTTTCCCGACATCACACAGTGGGCGAAACGGCTGATTTAGCAGCGATTAATTAATAACTTCTGCAAAAATTATGCTATTTTTGTACGGTTTTTTTTTTGTAGATAAATTTATTACACATCAAAACTAATGTACAAAAATTGTTTCATTCAGTGAAAATATTTGTTTTTATTATTTGTTCCAAGTTAGTGTAAACCTGTTTTATTCTATGTCTGGTCGTTTTCGCTCAATTTTAAGAAATTTCGTTACACATTTTCAAAATTTTTTTTTTTTGCTGTTACTTATAAAGGATATATACACATATAAAAAAAAATTCAAATAAATTGGACATCTACATATATTATTAAAAAAACTCATCGGAAATTTAATATTCTCTTGCATGTGTACTCATTTTCAGCAAGAGTTAAAAGAGATTAAAAAAAACATGTTTCTTTCTTAAAACATACATTTATTTAATCTTTCAATATAAAGTAAATATAATCAACTTCAAAAATATTTTATATACTTTTTTTTTAATTTTTCAATTTTACTCCTAATCGGTATCTGATGTTGTGCAATCTGATAACTCTTCTTGTGCGTCTTTACGTAAATAAGACTAATAATGTCTTTATCTAAAACTGATCTTTTTTAGAAAATTTATCTGTGGATTTTGCTAACATTGTAATAAATGGGTCCGATGAAATAAAAAGTGTGTGAGCCAAGTCTTCCATTGTGTTACTGCGAGAATTTTTTCGTGTGTGGTTTAATCGAAACTTTCTCTGGTCTTTATTTCTGGCCTCAAGAGCTTCTTCTGACATCATACCTATCAGAAGGGCAAAGCGTTCTATAATTTCTGCACCGTGAATCAAAATTTTATGGACAGATGAAGGCATATAGAACCATGGGTACTTGTCTACAAATAATATTGCAGTTTGAAATGCATAATGCTTAAAGGCTTGTGTATCAGTTTCACATCCGGATGCTAGTGTTCATAAGATTACACTAAATCGAGAATTTAAAAGATAGTTGACTCCAGTTATTTTGGCAGCTAATTTTGCATCATGAAAAAACTTTCTCTGAGCCACCTGGCTGGGGAATATCAACCAATATACCCATCTCCTTTCGCAAATTCTTTTGTATTTCCAGTTTTCTAATATTAACAGCTGATTTATCTGTACTTCGAACTTGCCAATTTGTAATTATCAGTCTATAGCTAATATGCAGAATGCAATCAAATGAACCGAATCTAAGCATGTAAACTGGATAAACCATATTCGTAGAGATTTTCTTTGCATGGTAAATTTTTAATATCACTGAGATCATTCATTTTTTTTGGAGTTGTACCACATATTCCACAAACTGAATATGACGATTCCGAAAGAACACTAAATACTTTTCCATCTATCATGGTCATATAAAATTGATGATGTACTTCAAAACTTTCTACAATAGTTTGCTGTTTGGTTGTTTTTTGGCTTTTGAAATTATTTACAACATCATTAACCAAATCTGCTGTTTCCTTTCGACAAAGCACTTTAAATGGCCTGCAATAACGAGTGGATGAAGGTTTCTCATTCTTCCAAACTTTTTCTGATCCACGAAGTATTTCCAATGGTAGCAAGTACACCGAAAACATGTGCTGATCGATCATACAAGCGTTTAAATCCTTAAAATTTTGGCGATAAGTTGAGTGGCCACTACTTCCATCACAGCCCCATTTATATATAGCAGTTAGCTGGCAACCATTGTTATTCTCTATACTTGGAAAATCTTTATAATGTGCTTTATATATTCGGGATACTGATACAGTTACTTCTAGACCAATAGGATAGCCCAGTTTTTTTGCAGACCTCAATACATCATAAGTCGGAAAAATATATGCATTTCGGCTTTTGGCACCACGCTGCAAGTCCGTGTAAACCTTCTTTGTGTAACCACCATCAATATATTAGGCTAAGGCTTCCTCTGGTGTGTAGTTAATTGGTTGTTTATCATCGGATTGAATGAACGATATTACTTTCTTGGGAAGACTTTCATCTCTTCGCTTTCCACAATTGTACAAACTAGTACTTGCCGCAGAGACCAACTCATTGCTCGGAATTTCCTTGACAATGTCCGACAATTTTTTTTTTCTTTTTCCCTGACTATCTCCCAACTGAGATTAGGTCGTCCAACATTTGAAATTTGGTCCACCAATACTAGATCGTCATCTAACCACTCTTGGTTGTTTACCTCAAAATTTTGGCAAATTCGGTGGTTCTCTTTCCATTTCCATGTCAATTTTTTTATGAAATTTTTAATTTTCATGGCAATATACGCGCTTTGGCTTTCGTCGAATTTAGTTTTATCAATAATATTGGTGTATATGTACGTCTCTATTGCAAAAGTTTTTTTTGAAGCATCAGGCTCCGTATGCCATATTGTAAAAAGTGCTCGCTTGCACACTGACATTGTTGCTAAAAAAATTATTTCTAAAATAATATGCGGATATATGCAGCTCATTGTGGACAATTTCACTTCATAATACACAGACTAATTTTAAAAAAAACATTGATACCTAATTTATATAAATTTTTTTTATACGCAATCAGAATTGGCGGGAAAGCTGATGGCAACAGCTGATGAAACATATGCTGACTTCAAAGCTTCACTGCTGTTCAAATATTGGTAGAAAATCGAATCGATTAATGTTTTTGGACTATTGAATATGGGAGTAATCGAATGCAAAAACAATTTTGGCGCCAAGTTTTACTTTAAATTTGAATTAATCGGAGCTAAATCAGCCGTTTCGCCCACTGTGCATCAACGCGTTTGACCACGGTCTGGTATGCCTTTCCCCAGGGATCGTGCTCGGCAGAATCACAAAGACGCAGGAAGCATTCTCTTGTGCTAGTTCTGATTGCATGCTTTAGATCAGGGCCCGGCACAAACAGAGCGCTGAAAAGATGTAGTTGTATGTGTGCGCTTGCTTGTGTGCGTAAGTTGCTTTACACTGCGCAAATTGCATGTGATGAAAGCAAGAAAATTTAGACATGCGATAGAAAACCCTTTCACACAAATTGAAGGGTCAATTACGACTAAATAGTGGACCGCGAATTTATCTACTTTTGCTAAAAATAGATTTTTTGTCCCACTTCCCATTCTCTTTTTTTATCGTATGCATTTCTAAACAACGACAAGTGCGCTACTTCGGCCGATGATGTAAGTGGAATATTTGCATAATGATAATATGAATGTTTTATATAAGTGTAGGATTGCGTGAAAACCCCTAATGGTATCAGAATGCCGATAACGATATTAGTTTGATAGATATCGATAGATGGTCAATCGAGGAGAGAGAGATGCTTGAGTTGCTGGACGAAGAGGTTGTGTTGGTCTCGTTAAATTAAAAGTGTTCAATAAGATGGTTTCTTTTTCTTTTGTTAATAATTAAATAAAAATAAAAACAATTACAATTACATTTTTTCATGTGTGGCGATCGAGCAAAGCGACATAGATGTGCTTGCGTCGAAATGCTGAGGGCAACTAAATCAACCCTAATGCTCTGTGTGAGGACTTCGGCAGCCGTTCGGTTACACGCATACGGGGTGCCGAACGTGTTCGCCGCGGGGGGAAATGAGTGCCGGGCTCTGCTTTAGATCCAGCCGTTGGCTATGGTATTCAAGCCTTAGAGATTCAAAACTTTCTGTACCTCTTGAGCGCTGAAACAGTCGCCGCGCACGGAAACACGCTCGTCTGGCTGCCGCTATATTGTCGCACCACCAATGTACAGCCGCATAGGGGCGTTTAAAAAGTTTTCGACGTGTCATGCTAGCGTTGCAGCTTTTCTGCGCTGTTTTCACTTGTGTTGAACAACAGGTTTCCACAGAAAGCAGGAATGCTCAAAGTATCCACTCTGAATGCTCCCTCGCTTATAGTAGTATGGTGGTGAGGTGTACTACGGCCAATGGAGAACAATATTACCTCATGATCGCTTGCGGAGTAAATATCGCATACTTTCCAATTGGAAAATCGCTCCAGTGGATCGCTTACAAACGTCAAGTCTATTATTGATTCCATACCTGCTATGTTGAAGGTTTTCTTGAAACCTGTATTGAGTAACGAAACGTTGAGAGTCGTCAGAGACTCAAGAAGCAAACGGCCTCTTCTATCTGTATGACTACTGCCCCATTCCGTGGCCCATGCATTAAAATCGCCGCCAATTTAACTGTGGTGCGGCCCCTAGCATCGTCCACTAGTTCGTCAATGACCTCTCCAAATCTAGCGATGGATAAACTGGGGGTAGGTAGCAGCTATATACCCAGTAGCTACCGCAGATCCGCGCTCTGACGAAGCCATCGTATGATCGCACATTAACCAGAGGTGCTTGGAGTGCGCTGCAGTTCCAAATAGAAGTCTTATTAGTCGAGTCTGAGACCCAGCCTCCAATACTTTCCATTCTGTATGGTTTGCTGAGAATTGCAATATCTTCTGATACTTCGCGGATTGTTTGGTGCAAAAGATCTTGGACCGCAATGCAATGGTTCAAGTTCAGCTGTATCACTTTTATTTTAGGCGTCATCTTAATTTTTTCCGGTCCGCCTCAACTGAGGGCATAGCCGACTACCAGCTCTGTGGCCTATTTTGGCCCTGTCTACGCCTCAATACAAAGGAAGCAAGTTTCTGACCCATCGCACTTTGCAGCCTTATGGCTGCAATATGGCCTCAAATGGTCCACATTTGAGGCAGCAGTTCGACCTATCGGTTTTGGCTGCTGCATTTGGGTGTGTAACAACTCGTAATTTATAGTTTAATTATACTTTATTTAAATATTAATTTATACTTTAGTTCTTTGTACATCTATACTTGTTCGCTGTCACGCTCCAAGTCCCCGAGCGTTGCCACCTTTTGTCCGATATCTCTTCGATATTCGTTATCGGTCTGGCAGGGTTGCCACACCTCTCCTTTTCTTATAAGCTTCAGTTTTAACCCGATCTTCGGTTTCTCTGGAGTTGAACGTCGAGTCGAAAGATACATTTGCTCTGAAGATGGATCGGAGAGTATCACTTGAGGTTGATCAGGAATCACTGAATATGGTGATGAGTGTATTAAGCGTTGAGAATCAGTCTGCGTTAGTGCGTCCTCATTCGAGTTATTAGGCGGCCCCTCATTCGACGGAATTCTCTTGCAATGGCTCACGTTCCGTCTGACTTTCCTCCCATTTCCAAAAAGCTCTACTTCATTTCCAGTCCTTTCAACAATTTTATACTCCGTTGTTTCAAAGTTGGGTGTCAATTTGGAGGAAAAAATACCGTTCTTTAGCAAAACTTTGTCGCCCACCTTTATGTCGGATTCCTTAGCACTCTAACCTTGTCACCTGTAAGCTTTCCTTCTTGTTTATTGATCAGGTCATTATCTCTTGCCGAGGTGTCTACTACTTCTTCTATAATATCTCGAATGTAAAGCCAGTAGTTCCATGAGGTGTCGTATTGTAGGTTAATACAAAATTTTTGTAGCTCCTCTTCAAAATTTCCTTTATTTAACGACGCAATTTTAAGGCGTTTGCCCAATGAACGATTCATGTTTTCTACTTCACCGTTGGCTTGCGGCCAATATGGAGGAGTCGTAATCAAAGTGATGCCACTAGCTTCACAGAAGTCCTTGAATTGGGCGCTAACAAACCGGCCGTTATCTGACCTTAACGATCTCGGTATGCCAAGCCTGGAAAATATTTCCTTAAATGCCGTAATAATTGTTTGCGATGATATTGAGCCGATGAATTTTATCTCCTGATAACGCGAAAAATAATCTATCAGCACCAATACATGATCATTGTTAGGTAGAGGCCCCAACAGGTCGGTTGCTAAGCACTGCCACGGGCCGTCAGGAAAAACGTGCCGCTTCATCGGCGGTGGACTGGTTGGCTGTGACACCAATAAACAGCTTCTGCACATTTTCACATGCTGTTCGACATCTCTGTCCAAACGTGGCCACCACACCTTCGCTCTCATTCGTCGCTGCATAGCCGATTCGCCAGGGTGTCCTTTGTGCCCTAATTCTAAAACTGCCGTAGAACTTCTGGTATCACTATACACCCGTACACCACGCAACAGAATGCTACCCACTATTGATAGCTCAGCTCTAAACGGGTAATAACAGCTTGATAAACCTTCATTCCAGTGATCAATATCTCTCGGTCCACAACACTTGTTTTTGCTATTTCTGGTATAGCAATTGCTTTTGGTGTAGCACAAGAAACAATTTGACAGATGCTATAGTCACCTCCTTTATCAAAAGAATCGCATGCTGAGCCTTACAAAGTCTTGATATTGAGTCGGCAATGTTCTCCTTTCCAGGGCGATACGTAACCTTGAATTTAAACGCCTGTAGTCTCAAAAGCCAACGTTCTATTCTCGCCGGGGTTTCGATGTTGGTTTGAAGATCGCCTCCAGTGGTTTATGATCAGTGACGAGTTCAAACTCCAAACCCGCAAAAGAAAAATTTTCAACAGCCCAAACAAGCGCCAGACTTTCTTTTTCGGTTTGCGAGTAGCGCCTTTCCACTTCCGATAAGATCTTACAAGCGAAGCTAATGATAACCGATTCATTTCTCTCATCAAATTGTAACAAAACACCGCCAAGTGCCACCGGACTTGCGTCTGCAATTATCTGCGTGCGTCTATTTGGATCAAAATATGAAAGTTCCGGGATACGAGCTAGCCGATTTTTCAAGTTAACAAACGCTTTTTCTTGTTCGCTCGACCACACGAATTTGCTATTGATTTTAAATAGTATTCTTAATGGCTCTGTAATATGCGATAAATCGGCGATGAATTTTCCAACGTATGTAACAGTCCAGAAAGCTTCTCAGTTCCTCCTTTGTTTCAAATGGTCGAAAATCCAAAATCAACTTCACCTTCTCTGGATCTGCCGCAATGCCGTCACTCGATAAGATATGTCCCAGAAATTTAAGCTCGTTTGCCTTATACACGCATTTATCTTTTTTAACAGAACACAATTGATCTCAAACAGATTCAACACTTCTTGTAACGCTTTATCGTGCTCAGCTTCAGTTCTTCCAAAATTATTACATCGTCCAAATAGTTATGTGCATTTTTGCATGGTGCCAAGATCTCCGCCATCACCCGTTGAAAAATCTCTGGTGCCGAATTTACGCCAAAAAGAAGACGTTTATATCGAAACAGCCCTTGCTGTGTCACAAAATTTGTTATTTCGCGGCTAGATTCATGAAGTTAAGTTATGATAGGCATCCTTGAGGCCATCTCGAAACATTCGCACCTGCTTGTCATAAAAGTTAAAGGTTTATGGATAATTTTTCCGTTGGATAGCCCTGTTTGCCATCCTCATATCAACGCATAGCCTTATTTCGCCGCTTTCCTTGAACGCAATTACCACCGGCGAGATCCATGCACTCGACCCTTACTGGTTCTATTATGTCACGATCGCAAGCGTCTTTTATCTTATCTGCCACTTTATCTTCAAATGCCACTGGGACGCTGAATCAATGGCAAATTTTATCAATCTGCCTTTTATTTTTGAAAACGGCAATGAAGTCTCAATACGGAATGGCCGTTATCTTCCCCAGAAGCGATTGACTACCCTTTCTATTACGTAAAATGTAGCAATCATTTCTTGGTTCGTTTTCACACTTATTGGTGCTTCAAAAACTTAAGAACCCTGAGCGGATCTTCAGTCGCGTATGCTTTAAATCTGTCAGTCGTCTGGGATCTATATTCCACATAACAGCGTTGCTATTATACAACATTTTCCAATGCTTCGCACATAATAAATTCGCAGGTGATCCTGAATCAATAATCATTTCGATTGACACACCTCCAATGTTACATCTAATGTTGTCATCATTTCTTGCCGAACCATCACTTGATCTTTCGACTCCTTTGAACATTTGCATATACCTTGCGCCTCTTTGGATTGGAGTATCCTCGTGTCCGAAGACCTCTTGGTGAGTTCTACATGCTTCTGACGATTCAGGTTTGCCTATCCGCGCTGGACATTTCCATTATTAGCATCATGATCCTCAAGCCCACATCTGGTGCAAGCCTTAGGTGGATCTCGCCCGAAACGTTTCCTTACGAAATTTTGTTGACGCTGTCGCTTACCTCTTCACCCAGCATAGTTTTCGAGTGCTTATTTACTTGCTCATGGGCCTGACAAGCATCTATTAGATCACTCAGCTTTTGCTCTTTCTCTAAAAATCTTTTCTTCAAGTCATTTGAAGCCCATGAGTCAATTATTTTATCGGCAAGACAAATATCTTCAATTTCTGCCCTTGTTGTGCCATATGAACACTTTGCAAGTTGTTGTCTCAGACGAATTACAAATCTGTTGAATGTCTCGCCTTCCAATGGTTCAAATTCCTAAAAAATCTCTGGTGCCGAATTTACGCCAAAAAGAAGACGTTTATATCGAAACAGCCCTTGCTGTGTCACAAAATTTGTTATTTCGCGGCTAGATTCATGAAGTTCAAGCTTATGATAGCTTATGATAATTTTTACGTTGGATAGCCCTGTTGCCATCCTCATATCAACGCATAGCCTTATTTCGCCGCTTTCCTTGAACGCAATTACCACCGGCGAGATCCATGCACTCTTACCCCTTACTGGTTCTATTATGTCACGATCGCAAGCGTCTTTTATCTTATCTGCCACTTTATCTTCAAATGCCACTGGGACGCTAAATCAATGGCAAATTTTATCAATCTGCCTTTTATTTTTGAAAACGGCAATGAAGTCTCAATACGGAATGGCCGTTATCTTCCCCAGAAGCGATTGACTACCCTTTTCTATTACGTAAAATGTAGCAATCATTTCTTGGTTCGTTTTCACACTTATTGGTGCTTCAAAAACGTTAAGAACCCTGAGCGGATCTTCAGTCGCGTATGCTTTAAATCTGTCAGTCGTCTGGGATCTTATATTCCACATAACAGCGTTGCTATTACACAACATTTTCCAATGCTTCTCACATAATAAATTCGCAGGTGATCCTGAATCAATAATCATTCCGATGACACACCTCCAATGTTACATCTAATGTTGTCATCATTTCTTGCCGAACCATCATTCTAAAACACCCCAACTCTTTGTCCTCAACATCATCGCTTTTCACTTGATCTTCGACGCTTTGAACATTTCCATATACCTTGCGCCTCTTTGGATTGGAGTATCCTCCCGTGTCCGAAGACCTCTTTGAGTTCCGAGTTCTACATTGCCTGTCAAAATGACCAAGCAAATTGCAGCGTTTGCAAACTTTATCCCGCGCTGGACATCTTCCATTATTAGCATCATGATCCTCAAGCCACATCTGGTGCAAGCCTTAGGTGGATCTCGCCCGAAACGTTTCCTTACGAAAATTTTGTTGACGCTGTCGCTTACCTCTCACCCAGCATAGTTTTCGAGTGCTTATTTACTTGCTCATGGACCTGACAAGCATCTATTAGATCACTCAGCTTTTGCTCTTTCTCTAAAAATCTTTTCTTCAAGTCATTTGAAGCCCATGAGTCAATTATTTTATCGGCAAGACAAATATCTTCAATTTCTGCCTTTGTTGTGCCATATGAACACTTTGCAAGTTGTTGTCTCAGACGAATTACAAATCTGTTGAATGTCTCGCCTTCCAATGGTTCAAATTCCTAAAAAGGTGTCTCTCGAACGATGAATTCCTTAACGGTGCAAAATATTCGTCATACTCAACTAACGCTCCGGGAATGTTGTAAATTATCTCTTGCAGTTGTGGGCCACCCAAATGTAAAAGCTTGCTCTTTTTCTTGGGTATTGATGTGATATCTTCCGCGTCAAGATATAATGTAAAAGACCTTAGCCATTTTTCCCACTCATGCCGGAGTAGCGATTTGTCAATCGTGTCGCAAAGGAACGGTTTTATTTACGACATGATTTTCAAAAGAAAGTTCCAAAGAAAGTTCCTAAAATATAAACAAAAATTATATGTTTATTCTTATGTGTAACACATTCAATTGAATATGCCACTAGACACATTTGCGTCCATCGTGCTCTCCTGGCACATTTGTACCACTACTTTGATACATTTGTATCATCTTCCTGTGTCCTTCTCGTACATTTGTACGATTCGTGCTAATTTTTCTTTTGATACCTTTGTATCAATTTTCTTCTAGCCTCCTCGTACCTTTGTACGATTCGCGCCATTCTGATACCTTTGTATCAATTTCTTGTAGCCTCCTCATACATTTGAATGATTCGCGCTATTTTAATACCTTTGTATCAATTTCTTGTAGCCTCCTCGTACATCTGTACGATTCGCGCTATCCTGATACCTTTGTATCAATTTTCTTGTAGCCTCCTCATACACAAATTGTTTAACTCAGACGTCATAGATCACATAAAAACATATAGTTCAATTAAAGGATTTAACTTTTGCTTTATCCCCCCTAGAGCTCCACAATTTGGCGGCCTCTGGGAAGCGTCAGTGAAGACACTGGCTCTGAAGAATATTTCAAACGCATCTCTTACTTTCGAGGAACTACTCACTGTGTTCTCGGATGTGGAAGCTATCCTTAATTCAAGGCCAATAGCACCCACTTCAGATGACCCCAACGTTTTCAATGCTCTCACTCCTGGGCATTTGCTGATTGGAACCGAATTAACGTCAGTACCAGAATCATTACTTTACCATTCCACGGACCCTCCCGGAACGGAAATTCGGTATCTGGATAGATGGCAGCGAGTGACCTATTTGAAAGAACAATTCTGGACACTGTGGGCACGGGATTATGTTTATAACTTACAACAACGCAGCAAATGGATTTACGGAAAAGCAAATGTGGCCCTGGGACAACTAGTTAAAGTACATGAAGACAACGTGCCGGCTCAACATTGGCCTTTAGCTCTTGCTAACACTACTCTTGTAGTGTCTGTAAATGCCGGACTTGATGACAAAATTCGAGTAGACGAATTTAGGACTGCAAAAGGAATCTTCAAAAGGCCAATTCACAAGATCGCTCCGCTTCCAGAAGCATTTATTTGAAAGTTGGTTCTTTCAACAGGGGGAGCATGTTGGAGGAGAACTCCTGAATTTAAATTCATTAATTTAATTATTCTGAAATATTAACCATTGGGTTAAATAGCTAAACTATCGATATATCGCAACCTCAAAGAGAGTTCAATCTAGCATCACTGTTGGCTCTCTTCTTGAGTTTCCCTTTACATTTTACTTTGTATTACTCTCTCTCGTAGCATATAAGAATTTAAGAATTTACTGTACCAAGAGAACTCGAATGCGACGGACGCAAAAATAAATGGAAAACTACTAACGTCGTCTAATCTGATTGTGGCAAGGAAAGTTTTGATTCATCGAATCCAACGAGTAGCAGATTATTAATATGTCCGAGAAATTGGCCAACATTTTGGCGACCGTGACAGGACCAGAAACTTGCTGTTAAATAAGTTTTGGTTCAATTGCAACTAAGTTGGACTCGTTGTTTCATAACTTCTTAAGCTTCTTAAGCAATCATCAAACACCCGTTGAGACATCTAGGAAGAAAAGTCGACATCATTAATGCATATGATTAACCTCTCCACATACTGCAGTAAAGTCATTGGAATAAAACCGCAAGTATTCAATCAAACAAATACTGTACTCGCACATGTCCAATAAGAGAAAACCGAACAGTTATATTTTCGTCGTTTGTCATTCCACTCTTTACATATCGAACACAAACAAGCGTGAGTGCCTGCGCCAACTGTACGTCAAAAAACAGTTAAGTTTGCGAACATACACATATAACTATTCAACATTCGCGTTGGTTCTGCTACTTGGAGGTGTTGTTGGCGTTTATTGAAGCATTATGGGCAAAGACGGTTCAAACACTCCCGTAAGCTCAAAGGGAACAGACAAACTAACAAATCTTAGATCCCAGCGGACTCAGTTTGAAAATCATATTCGAACTTTACATGAAAAGATCATTGCTACTAGCGACCAAGAAGATGCCGATACACTAGACTGCAGACTTCAAATACTTGAATCTCATTATAGGCAATTACTCACATTCAAACACAAATGGAAAATTTGTACGTAATTGATAAAGAGCGCAGTAATTTAGATGAAATGTACATAAAGGTCAATTTACATTTATTGTCTCTTTTACAAAGGAAACGTTCGACGGGACCAGTAAACACATCGGATATGAGTTTTATGAGTTCTTCAATGTCTCCTACAGTGGTTCACAGTCAATGATTACCTAAACTGAAATTACCCAGTTTCGATGGTAAAAATTCAGCGTTTAAGAGATTCAAAACGTCTTTCCTGAATCTAATTCACAACGATACCCACATGCCAACAATTGATAAGTTCAATTATCTTCTCGAATGTTTATCGGGACCTGCACTGGAGATCGTGCAGTCGTTCCAATTCACCGAACAAAACTACAGTCAAGCTTGGTCAAGATTAGAAGCTCGCTACGACAACGACGTTCTAATCAGAAGCTTTCTGCTCTCTGACGTGACGGTCGTGTTTTGCATAGCTCCTGAGTTTTTATTAATATTTATTGTTTTTTCTCAATTTTTAATTGTGCTTAATTTGTTTACACTTACGCTGTTGTTGTTCGCTTGACTCCCTTGTGTTTTATTTCCATAATTCGCCAAATTAATCAGTTTAAACAGTTTTTTCTTTTTCGTGATTAGTGTTTGGTGCATATACATATTTTTTTTCTTTTTTTTTTTTTCTCTTTCGTCATTGCTTCTGCAGTTGCTCCCCTCATCGCCCCCATCATACCATCAGTGCTAGTGGCTTTGTTGTTCTCTCTGCTTTGTGCTTGTGCTTAGCTTCTCTCCCGCGTAATCACTTTTGTAAGGCCGCCTCTCAAAGCTCGGCTTATAACTGTTCTTGCACTCTTTGTTGTGCTGTGCACTCTAGATGTCTCTTTGTTTTATTTGTAATTATTGATTATTTATCAATCTTTGTGCTGTGAATTTAATTTTTCTATATATTCCTATATATATATAATTTTTTTTGCCTTTCTTTCGGCTTTTCAATGGCTTGTTGTCTACCTAATTGCAAACATTCTGATCGTTTTGATGATCAGTATAGAGCAATATCTTGTTGGCTCTGCGATAATCTTATTCACTTAAAATGTGCTGGCCTCAATGGCCGCGACTACGACAAATTTTCTGGTTTGTCTGTGTCTAAGCCTGAGCTTGGCTTAATGCGCTGGACTTGCCCATCTTGTGCCAGCCAGCAGCTTGATTTTAGCCGTATGTATAGGGATCTTCGTTAAAGGTTTCTTTCTTTAAACAAACTGGCCAACTAACTGTCAAACGAGTGTGACTCTAGCGTTCAATTATTGTCGCAATTCAAATTTGTTCCACCTTCTGAGAAATTGCACAAGAAATGTACCCTTGAGTTGCCTCGTAAGCAGTCGCCAGCTCTCTCTATTACTTCCTCTCCGATTTTACTTTCGCCTACACCATCTTCTTGTCCCTCTTTAGGCTCTTCTTTTCAGATTGAAGTACCCATTACAAGCCCTGGTGTACCTCAATCTATCCCTCACGGGAACTCTGATCAATCACAGGATCATGCCGGCTCTCAATCACTTGCGGATCCCAATGCTCCTCCGCCTCCACTAACTGTAGTGCCTCATCGCAAACAATTATTTATTTCTAGGCTTGCTCCAGATACTTCTGAGTCGTCTGTGGCAGCTTACATTGGTAATATTTGCCCTGCTAAGGTTGTAATTCGAAAGTTTAAGTTTTCTAGGCCTCGCGAAATCTCCTCTTTTAAAATTACAGTACCAAATGAGTACTTCTCAGCTATGGTTGATCCTAATTTTTGGCCAGAGGGCCTAGTTGTACACGAGTTTGCGCCCAATAAGCGCTCTCGTCCGTTGCCTGTCCACCTTCCTACTTTATCTTCTGCTTCAAAAAACTAATAACGTCTAGTCTTTGCATTCAATATCAAAACGTAAGAGGACTTCTTACCAAGCTGTCGAACCTTTTCTGTGATAGCCAAACCTTTTCAGCTGACATATTAGCTTTCTCTGAAACTTGGCTTAACTCCTCTGTTTTAGATAATGAATTTCTTTCTAATAATTTTATTTCTTATAGGCTTGATCGTGTTGGTCGTCGTGGCGGTGGAGTACTCATTGCTGTAAACTCGAATCTGTCTTCAAGTGTGGTGCCGATTGATCTCCCCTTAGGTGTTGAGTTTATTTGCGTCGAAGTTACATGTTCTAACTTTAGCCTATATATCTCTTGTTCTTATATTCCTCCAGCTTCTGATATCATGATCTACGTGCACCATGCTGATGCTTTACGAACTATTTTTGGTCGTCTTAAAGATCGTGATGTTCTTATAGTTTTAGGTGATTTTAACTTGCCTAATATTTCTTGGCTTGTTGATGATAATCTATCTTTCTTAATTCCTTCATCTCAACATGTTTTTCTTGATAGCCTACTTGAATGTCCACTATATCAGTTGAATTCTTTCCTTAACTGTTCTAAAAGAATCCTTGATCTTGTTTTTGTCTCTGATCCACTGTTAGTGCTGTATCGCAAACACAGCCACTAGTGAAACCTGAAGATCGTTATCATCCTACCATTGAAGTTACTATTTCTTACAATTCCGTTACTAATTAATTTAATAACATCTCAAATTCTCGTCGTAGATGTTTTCGTAAAACAAATTTCAATCTTCTTAACAGCCTTATTTTCTCTTTTGATTGGTCGTTTCTATTTGAGTGCTGCGATATAGATTGTGCAGTGAAGTTTTTCTATTCTGCTCTTAATTCTCTAATTGATAAATGCGTTCCTTATGTGAATGTCTCTACCGTCTCCAGCTCGCCAGTCTGGTTCACACGTAGGCTCTCTAATCTTCGTAACATTAAATCGAGATATTTTAAAAGATTTAAAAAAAACTGGTTCGCGACTTGACTATGCAAATTATTGTATAGCCAAATCTCAATTTTGTCTTTTAAATACTCAATGCTACAACAATTATCTCGTTCGCTGTAAGGCTGAATTTTATAATAACCCCAAAAGATTTTACAACTTTGTCAATTCCAAAAGACGCTATAATGTCCTACCTTCCACCTTCAGACTTAACGACCAGTCTGCTAATAATGATTTAGATATTGCAGATCTGTTTGCTAAATTTTTTCAGTCGACATATTCTACTACTGTTTCGGATCCCAAACCCTATCCCTTTTCAATCCCACATTTAAATTGTATGTTTTTTCCCAGTATTACTGAAGACTGTATTCTCTCTAGCTTGTCATCTATGAAGTCTTCCTTCGTTCCCGGGCCTGATGATATACCTAGTTGCATCCTTAAAATGTGTTCTATTTCCCTATCTAAGCCTTTAGCTCGGTTATTCTTTATATCGAGTGAGACTTGTAGATTTCCTGATATTTGTAAGGAGTCATTTATTATTCCGCTTTTTAAAAAGGGTAGCAAATCGGATGTTTCCAACTACCGTGGCATTGCCAAACTTTCGGCAATACCTAAACTGTTTGAGAAAATTATTACGTCTTCTCTTCAACATCTATCCAGATCCACTATTTCTCCTTGTCAGCATGGTTTCATGAAAGGTCGTTCGTCGCTTACCAACCTTTTAGAATTGACTACCCTTGTACACCATGGCTTCCGTAAAAAGTGTCAAACTGATGTTATTTATACTGACTTCAGTAAGGCTTTTGATACGGTTGATCATTCTTTGCTTCTCGCAAAGCTTAACATCATGGGTTTTTCACCAAAATTATTGGGTTGGTTAAAGTCGTATCTTATTGGCAGAACCCAAAAGGTGTCTTTTCGTTCCTCGATATTGTAAATAGCTATATATTGAACAATAAAGATAAGGATTTATTAGTATTTTTCTGATTTAATTCTGGTTGTCTGCGCAGAGACAACTTGTTCGTTTCGTTGCCGGAAGAGAAGAGAGACGCCGTCTCTCAACCTATCGAGGACTTATCGCTAACAATCGATACTTATCACTAACAATCGATACTTATTACTAACAATCGATACTACAATACCGGTTTCGGTATATACATGAGTATTTAAAAGACTTTAAATAATTGGAATCTTACAACTCGGCCGTCCTGACGAGGAATCGACCTCGATTCCAATTGTTAACAACGAAGGGGGTAAATAAGAATCTTAAGTGGCTGGTGTCGCCTTTGTTTGGCTATCAGAAGTGCAATCTTGATCAGGGGCAACCCATAGCTTTAATTTGGAGGCTTCTAGGACCCCATCATATGGTAGTTGGGTGATTTGGGAGCCCTCTACATCCCGGATAACATATCGGTCATTCGGAAGTTTTTTATGAACCACATACGGACCACGATACCGCCTGATAAGCTTTTTGTTCGTGCCTGCCGAAGTATCCACATTCTTAATAACTACGAAATCCCTCTCCTCAAAACTAACGGCAGGGAGGTGATGCTTCGAATAATATTCCGAATTATATTCTTGGGACTTAACAATGTTACGGAAGGCTAATCTCCGGACGTCTACCTCTGAGGCATCGACCTCCTCCGTTCTCTCACCCAACCGTTCGGTTAGTTCATCTACTACCACACCTCGTTGTTCAACACCGAATAGAAGTACGTAAGCGGCAAATTTGGTTGTGGAGTGGACGGAGTTATTCAATGCAAACTCTATGTTCGGCAGTTGTTGGACCCAATCTGCGTGGTCCACAGGTTCCGTCAGTTTACCCAACATGGGGCCCAACACACGGTTAACCCGCTCGACTTGGCCGTTGGCCCGGGGTGAGGCAGTGGCATTCAGCACATGAATTATATTATTGGCCTTCAGAAATTCTTCAAACTCGGAGGAAGTAAAGCAGGTACCTCGATCACTGATGATTCGGCGGGGTCTACTGTAATTTGCGAAATACTGAGATTCTAATGTCTGGCATACTTCACGTGAATTAGTCGTGGCGGCAGGGTACAGCTTCACAAATTTGGTGAAAGCGTCAATGACAACCAGAAGATACTTTTTCTTAGAACGTATGGACGGAAGGGGGCCCAAATGGTCAATATGGACGGTATCGAACGGAAGGGGCACTTTCGGAATACTATGTAGCGTGACACGGTGGTCCGAAGCGGACGCGGAGTAGTAGATACACTTGAGGCAATTTTTAATGTAATTGTTAACGTAAGACTTCATACACGGGAACCAGTAATGCTTCTTGATCTGTGCACAACATTTCTCCGTGGCCATATGGCCAAGCTTCTCGTGCACTACTCTAACTCATCTCGGAGTTTGACAATCTCAGGGTCCCGGTTCTGGGTTAACTGCAGTTGGAAGTCGAGGTTTATATCGTCAACGTATGCGGCAGTTTCTATTCTGCTTAGAGCATCAGCATGGGGCATACCAACCCCCGAGCGGTGTACAATCGTGTAGTTATAGTTTTCCAACAGCAGGGCCCAGCGAGCAATCTTGGCGGAATGTCCACCATTTCTCAGTGTCAGCGCAAGGGAATTACAATCGGTCACGATTTTGAACGGGATGAACTTAAGGTATGTCTCAAAACGTTTTAAGGAATACACTATAGCTAACGTCTCTAGCTCATAACTGTGTAGTTTCGATTCAGCGGCGGAGGCCATCTTAGAGAAGTAGGACACTGGGTGTAATTTACCGTCTGTTTGTTTCTGGAGGAGCACTGCTCCGAAACCAATTGAACTAGCATCGCAGTGTAACTCTGTTTCAGACTTCGGGTTGTAAATAGATAACACGGGGGATTCGATCAATTTCAACTTCAGTGTTCGGAAAGCTTCAAGGCATTCATCGGAGAAGACATAAGGTGTATCTTTTCTTAACAATCGGGACAGCGGACACGCAATCTTAGCGAAACCTGATACAAATCGGCGGAAGTATGAGAATAGGCCTAGGCAACGCTCTAATTCCTTGCTATCCCTTGGAATGGGCAAATCCCGTATCGCCTGAATATGAGCTGGTTTAGGCGTGATACCGGCGGAATTGGCTAAGTAGCCCAAGTACTCTAGTTCCCTATACGCAAAACGGCATTTCGTCAGCTTCAGGCATAGCCCGTTCACTCTTAACACATACAATATTTCCTTCAGAATCTCAAGGTGGTTTTCAAAGTCATGCGACGCGACTAGAATGTCGTCCATATATATCACCAGTTGACCTCGGTTTATAAATTCCTTAAGGACAAAATAAACGAATCTAGCGAACACGAAAGGGCCATTACAAAGTCCGAAGGGCATGCGTACATATTCAAACTGGCCATCAGGGGTTACAAAGGCAGTATATTTGATTGAGTCTGGGTGCATTTTCACATGGTGGAAACCGTTCTTCAAGTCCAAGATAGTGAAGAATGATTTGCCACCCAGATGTTCAATGCAATTATCTAACAGAGGAATCGGAAAATGATCTCGAACTGTAATTTTGTTCAACGGGCGGTAATCTACACTCTTTCTTAGGGTGTTGTCCTTTTTGCGTACAGGGACAATCGCGGCAGCGTAAGGGGAACTACTGTGGCGAATAATGCCAGCTTTCAAGAGATCGTCACAAATCTCACGCACCTCGATGCGTTCGTGGTGCGACAGACGGCGGGGGCGACAGAAAATCGGAGTTCGGCTAGTCAATTCTATTTTCATCTCATAGTTCATGGGCTTGATTAAATCTGGATCAACTTGTACATACGAAGTGGAAATAATAGACTTAAGGGCTGCGGTTTGCTCTTCCCGTAACTCGGGCTCTATATCAAAGTCTAATTCACTGACAGCAGGGAGCTCAATGGCATTTATCGCCATAAGTGCATCGTTCAATGTTTCCGAAGGTACAGCAGAAGTTTTCGGAAGGGGAGAATCAGACAACAATTCGGCAGGTACAATCTCATTCCTATCACACGGCAGTATCACTCTCTTTTCCATAAATATGTCAAAGGACTTCAGAACAGCAATAAGTTTTGGATTTATACATTCAGTCTGTTTATTCATGAGTATCAACGATTCTTTTTCATATTTCAGTTCTTTCAGTTTACATAGTCTAATATTAATTTTATACAGAAGATCTCTACCTATAATCATCGGCAGTTCGGTTGCTTGGTTCGTCAGGACTTCAAACGTATGTATTATCTGTGTGTTGCGGAGGAGAACCCTACACTGGACTTGACCTAAGGACAGAAGTTGGCTATTTCCTAGGCCACGGCAGTTCAATGTACGGGGGCTAAGACGGCAGTTGGAGGGGACTTCAGATTGACGGATAAAGCTCTTTGGGCTGCCCGAATCAAGGAGAGAAAACATATCTATAAATTTCCTATCTTGCACTTCATCACAAACAAAAGCAACACTCACCAGTTGTAAATGGTCTAGTCGAACTCCTGCTTCGTGAGACGGGCAGTTCTTGTAGATGTGGCCCACTATGCCACACTTGAAACATGAATTCGGAGGTCTCATTGGTTTCGGGCATTGACTCTTGTAATGCCCCCATCCTGAGCAGTTGAAACATCTGGTCTCACTCGTGGCGGTGCCTGACGATTTGTTTCCAGGCGCCACGGCAGTTGTTGTTGGCTGCGCCTTCACGCTATTGCTCTGTCTGGAGGCAGCGGCCTGCATACCGAGGCGCTCGTAGCGTTCCAGTAAGGGCTTCAGTTCAGCCACCGTCCGAGCTGAGTACAGCATGCCGACTCGAGTAGAATTGTCCCGCAATCCATCAATTATCAGGTCGACCAGCTCGTTCTCCGGAATCGGAGCATTCATGGCAATCTCCTGCATCTCGATTGCGAATCTCAAACATCCCTCGCCTGCCTTGATTCGCCGGCCACGCAGAGCGTGGTACACTTCCTCGACGCTACACGAGCGTCCAAATTCTCGCAAGAGGATTGCTTTTAATTCTTCGTAGCTGTGCACCGATGCCGTGCGCAGCAGCACCGCCGCCGTACCTTCCAGCATACGACGGCATGCGATGAAACGTAGGCGGTCGTTCAACTGCAGAATTCCAAATACGTCTTCCAGATCGTTCAGCCATTTCTTCACGTCATATGCGTTATCCGCTGAAAATCGAGCCACCATGCTCTCAATGACACTCACGTCACTGACTTGCTGCCTCGGTGCTTGGAATTCGTCAATCCCTTGCTGCAGTTTGAGGATTTGATGCTGTAGCTGTAGCAACTCATGTTGTTTCTGCAGCGTCGCCGGTTGCTCATCCAGGCTGCGGGAGGCGGAAGTGGCCGGTGTGATGGCGGCCGCGGCAGTCGGTACGGGGGGCACTAAAGCGGGCATCTCTTCCCATGGGTCCGCGTCGGGACCAGTGACGGGGGCGGCGAGCAAGGCCGCAACCCGCATGGCAGACATATAGTCGGCGGGCACAGCATCCGCAGGTACAGTGGATGTGGCAGCGGCGGCAGGTACCGTAATGGATGCGGCGGCGGGTACAGCAATGGCAGCGGGTGCAGCGGCGGCAGCGGTGGTGGGTACGACAGTGGCAGCGGGTACAGCAGTGGCAGCGGGTGCAGAGGCGGCAGCAGGTGCAGCAGCGGCAGTCTGCAGAGGTGGCTTGTAAGCGGCGGGCACCGCAGCGGTGGGTGCAGCAGGGGCGAGTATGACGGCAGTTGGGCCAGCAGGGGCGAGTGTGACAGCGGTTAGCCCAGCAGGGGCGGATGCAGCAGCGGCGGGCCCGGCAGGGGCGGGTGTGGCAGCAGTTGGCCCGGCCGGGGCGGATGTAGCAGCGGCGGGCCCGGCAGGGGCGGGTGTGGCAGCAGTCGGCCTGGCAGGGGCAGATGTAGCAGCGGCGGGCGCGGCAGGGGCGGATGCAGCAGTGGTTGGCCCAGCAGGGGCGGATGCAGCAGCGGCGGATGCAGCAGCGGCGGGCCCGGCAGGGGCGAGTGTGGCAGCGGTTGGCCCAGCAGGGGCGTATGCAGCAGCGGAGGGCCCGGCAGGGGCGGATGCAGCAGTTGGCCCAGCAGGGGCGGATGCAGCAGCGGCGGATGCAGCAGCGGCGGGCCCGGCAGGGGCGTATGCAGCAGCGGCGGGCCCGGCAGGGGCGAGTGTGGCAGCGGTTGGCCCAGCAGGGGCGTATGCAGCAGCGGAGGGCCCGGCAGGGGCGGATGCAGCAGCGGTTGGCCCAGCAGGGGCGGATGCAGCAGCAGTTGGCCCGGCAGGGGTAAGCATGTCAGTCGTTGGCCCGGCAGGGGCGAATGTGGCATCAGTTAGCCCGACAGGGGCAAGTATGTCCGCAGTTGGCCCAACAGCGGCGGGCCCGGCAGGGGCGAGTATGTCGGCAGTTGGCACAGCGGCTCTCGGTACTGCAGCGGCGGCTCCAGTGGCCGCCGGTACTGCAGCGGGAGTCACAGCAGTGGGTGCACCAGCAGCGGTGGGCGTGGAGGCGGCCTTTCTCGATGTGGAACGTGTGGCCTGCCGTGTCCCGAAATATTTATCTTTTCGGGTGGTCATCCCACTTCTGAGTTGTAAATAGCTATATATTGAACAATAAAGATAAGGATTTATTAGTATTTTTCTGATTTAATTCTGGTTGTCTGCGCAGAGACAACTTGTTCGTTTCGTTGCCGGAAGAGAAGAGAGACGCCGTCTCTCAACCTATCGAGGACTTATCGCTAACAATCGATACTTATCACTAACAATCGATACTTATTACTAACAATCGATACTTATTACTAACAATCGATACTACAATACCGGTTTCGGTATATACATGAGTATTTAACAGACTTTAAATAATTGGAATCTTACAATATCTAAAACTGTTCGAGTTACGTCAGGTGTACCCCAAGGCAGTCATCTGGGCCCACTATTATTTACATTGTTTATAAATGATTTGCCTTTGGCCTTGGCTCATTCACGCGTGCTCATGTTTGCGGATGACGTCAAGATTTGTTATTCCTATAATGATCCTTCTTTCCAACAGTACTTGCAATCAGATCTCGATGCGTTCTGTGATTGGTGCCACGTTAATAAATTACACCTTAATGCCTCTAAGTGTTCTTTTATGACTTTCAGTCGTTTGTCTCCGCTCCTAGCTCATTACTCTATTAAGTCTGTTCTGTTAGATTGTGTTCCATCATTCAAAGACTTAGGCGTTATGTTTGACCCTAAACTTTCATTTAATGTTCATATTTCTTCAATTGTCAACAGAGCAAGCAGCCTTCTCGGCTTCATTAAACGTTGGGCCAAAGAATTTGATGATCCCTATGTAACAAAGGTTTTATACACTTCGTTAGTTCGCCCTACTCTAGAATATTGCTCGCCAGTGTGGAACCCGCAATATGATGTTCACCAGCGTAGTATTGAATCGGTACAGAAGCAATTCCTTAAGTTTGCGCTACGCGGTCTAAATTGGGACCCGGGTCTTCGCCTACCTTCTTATTCTGACAGACTTCTTCTTATTAATCTTCCTTCACTTTATAACCATAGGCTTGTTTTTGGCATTCTCTTTCTCCATAAACTAGTCAACGGCGAAGTCATTTCTACCAATTTACTAGATACGCTGTATTTTTGTGTTCCCTCACGTCGGAGCAGAAACTTTTTTCCTATTCACCTTAGTAGATGTCTGAATAACTACTCTCTTCACGAACCTCTTTGTGTTCTTAGCCAATCTTTTAACAACCTTTCTCACCTTATCTCTCCTCATCTTTCTGTCACTTCTCTTCGCGCTATACTTTTTAATCATCTACAGCGAAACCAATGAAAATATTCTGGACTTGGATTGGCTGCAACTCATTCCTGGCCACATTGGCTGTGAATCGGGGCATAGCTGGCACCTTGTGCAAATAAAACACCTCCACCGGGCCGGGGATGTTTAGTTGTGTATAAAGCTTCTTCATTTAATTACTATCTGTCTTTAGCTTAAGCTTTTTCGTCGACTGCTGTGTTAGTTGACGTAAATAAATAAATAAATAAATAAAATAAATAAATAAATAATCTTCCATGATTGTATATCGAGTCTCTTCAATTTAGCATTAGTCAAGCAACCAGAAGCAAGACTTTTGCAGAAGCTCATCGATAATGCGTACGCTATTCACGGATCACTTCTTACACTAGGATCAACTGAGGAAATAATGAATAACATCATGATTCACATACTTCTTACGAAAGTTGATGCCGAGACCAAAGGCGTCTACGACGAAAAGCAAAGCTTCGACAAGCTTTCAACGTGGGAGGAATTCTGCACAATTCTTCATCGCCGCTGCCAGTTCCTAGAAAGTCATCAGACAGGTCAACTCGGTCAGCGCAATAGTTCAGTAGGAGGAAAACGACCATCAACGTCAAAGGCATTCGTCAATATTAACTCTTAATGCTTACACAGCCATTCGACGGCACACTATGTTAGTAATTGTAAATCATTTGGAGAGTTATCGCTACAACAAAGGTTCGAAACAGTCAAACGGACCGATGCATGTCTTAACTGTCTGCGAACGTGACATCGCGTCAAGGATTGTCCCTCACTCTCCCGGTGCAAGGTGTGCCGATCGGCTCATCATACGTTATTGCATCAATTCGCCCCCACCCCGATAAAAAACCTATCATCATCGATTCAATCTGTTAATGCAATAACTAATTCACAAAGCACTTCGGTTTTAACGAACACTGATAAAAAGGGGACAATTTGGATAAGCCTGGCCAATTACATACTGTACGGGCACAGATTCATGTTCTGAACTTAATTTTATTACAGAAGACACTGCCAAGCGGCTAAATCTGGATAGGACTCGTGTATCTCAAGAATTCAGCGGCATTACCGGAAGCAGTCAAGGCATTAAACACAATGCGTTTGCCACAATACGTTCTAGGCATTCATCATTTACGTGGTCCGCCAACTTTGCCGTCAATAAGAAAATTTGTGCTCAGCAACCACACGAGCATATCGATACATCAAATTGGACCATACCTACGGATATCAATCTAGCCAATCCGTATTTCAACGAGCCCACAAGATACACACTTTAATAAACACGAATGGGCTGTTTGCAGCAATCCTCGATGGTCAGCAAGGCTTGGGCGAAAACATGCCATATTTAATCAACTCGGAATATGGATGGATAGTTGGTGGAAATTTGGAAACCACACACGATAGGCCTCGACAACAATGTTTGTTGGTACACGTCAACCCATCACTTGATCTTCTAGTTAAAAGATTTTGGGAAATTGAAGACTGTGAGTTTGTTGCGTCCGCAAAGCGTTACTACGAAACTTAGAGTTGTGTTTGATGCTTCGGCTAAAACATCATCGGGAAAATCATTAAATGAGCTGTTAATGACACAATCCCCACAATTCAACAAGACCTATTTATAACATTTCTATCATTTCAGCGCATTGTATGGCCACCAACAAAAACAGAAGAACTAAAAACTTACGAGCTCAACACCGTGACATATGGCATGTCAGCTGCACCCTTCTTAGCTATCAGAGGCGTTCACCATATTGCCGATTTGTATTCACATGATCATCCTATAGGAGCTAAAACATTACGCAACGACTTATATGTGGATGACTTGCTAACCGGAGTTGATAGCGTAACCGAGCTTCAACACATTAAAAATGATACAGTAGACATCTTAGCACAGGCTGGATTGCATCTTACAAAATTTAGTAGCAACTGCAAGGAAATTACGACAACTTCAGAGGACGAAGTATTTATCACCATGGAAGATTAAGACACTATTAAAACTCTGGGAATGACGTGGATGCCCAGCAGTGACATCTTTACATTTCGATATATTTGTGACCACCAAGAACCATTTACCAAACGATCAATTCTTTCAGTAGTAGCAAGAATGTTTAACTTGCTGGGATTCATAAGTCCGGTCATTGTTCGGTGCAAAATTCTTATGCAAGACTTGACACTCAAGGGCCTAGATTGGGATGAGCCTGTCGATGGTCGAATTAAGGAAAGATGGAAAGAACTTTTACAGGATCTTAAAGACTTATCAAATCTACAAATACCACGATATGTGAACACATCAAAAACGTATCGATGCAAAATACACGGATTCGCTGACGCATCCGAAAGAGCGTACGGATGCTGCCTTTATGTTCGATCAGAACTCCCGAGTGGATTCAAAGTCACTTTACTCGTTACGAAATCAAAGATAGCACCTACCAAGACACAGTCATTGCCTAAGTTAGAACTGCGCGGATCATTGTTGCTCAGTCGGACTTGGCGCAAATTCGAAAGGACATTAATATTATACATCAACAAGGTATACTTTTGGACCGATTCAAAAATTGTTCTGCAATGGCTGAAACTTCATGCATCAACACTAAATTGTTTTGTAGCATACAGAGTATCAGAGTTACAACAACACACGGAAGAAAAAATATGGAAGCACGTCCCTTCTAACAAGAATCCAGCAGACATTGTTTCTCGTGGTTGTCGGACATCAGAGCTGCAAACAAGCATGTGGATAACAGGGCCAACATTCTTAAAATTGTCTAAGGCCGAATGGCCAATTCCACAATTCAAGGGAACCACTTCCGCCGCCTATCGAAGTAAGAACCAAGTCAGCACTTCTTTGTAGCAGAGCAGACAACGCTAATTCACAATCAATTCTAAATATGATCATAAATAATTCTTCATCGTATATTCGAATCGTTCGACTTGTTTCATACCTCTATCGCAGCGTGAACAAAGTGAAGCCTGAACGCACTCTAAGTTCATCATCAATAGCCGATATTCGCATTACTGAGACAGAAATGTATCAATCATTTTGGAAAATTGTTGCACTAATACAACAAGAATGTTATGCTGATGAAATATCTTTACTAAAAAACAAACAAACCTTAACACCGTGTCTACAGCGTTTGACACCATTCATGCACACAATGACATTTGAACAAACTGCAGTATGTGTAATGAGAGTCGGAGGACGTCTCGAAAACGGAGACCTTCCATTCAACGCCAAGCACCAGGCCCTGGTACCTCAAAATCATCGTTTTACCAAGTTATACATCGAATTCTTACACAACAAAAATCTTCACGCTGGGCCAAAGTTTATTTTATCTCTTTTACGAGAACGAATTTGGGTAATCAACGCACGAGCGTTGATTAGAAAAATTGTGCGAAACTGCATCCGCTGCTTTCACTTTAAACCTCGCCTCATGACTCAACTGATGGGCAATCTTCCTGCTGATCGACTACGAGCTGAAAGACCATTCCTAGTAACAGGAGTAGATTTTTGCGGCCCATTTTTCACGTCTTACAGGATTCGCGGAAAGCCGCCGTACAAAACATATGCGGCAATTTTTGTATGTTTTGCTTCAAAGGCGATTCATATTGAATTAGTCTCCGAATTGTCAACAAATGCAATTCAGCTTTGTATACGTAGATTTGTAGCGCGCCGTGGTGTACCATTGCGCATGGTATGCGACAACGCCACAAACTTTGTTGGCGCTGATACAAGGCTAGCTGAGTTTAAGTCAAAATTGTTTAACTCAGACGTCATAGATCACATAAAAACATATAGTTCAATTAAAGGATTTAACTTTTGCTTTATCCCCCCTAGAGCTCCACACTTTGGCGGCCTCTGGAAAGTGTCAGTGAAATCAGCGAAGACACTGGCTCTGAAGAATATTTCAAACGCATCTCTTACTTTCGAGGATCTACTCACTGTGTTCTCGTATGTGGAAGCTATCCTTAATTCAAGGCCAATAGCACCCACTTCAGATGACCACAACGATTTCAATGCTCTCACTCCTGGGCATTTGCTGATTGGAACCGAATTAACGTCAGTACCAGAATCATTACTTTACCATTCCACGGACCCTCCCGGAACGGAAATTCGGTATCTGGATAGATGGCAGCGAGTGACCTATTTGAAAGAACAATTCTGGACACTGTGGGCACGGGATTATGTTTATAACTTACAACAACGCAGCAAATGGATTTACGGAAAAGCAAATGTGGCCCTGGGACAACTAGTTAAAGTACATGAAGACAACGTGCCGGCTCAACATTGGCCTTTAGCTCTTGCTAACACTACTCTTGTAGTGTCTGTAAATGCCGGACCTGATGACAAAATTCGAGTAGACGAATTTAGGACTGCAAAAGGAATCTTCAAAAGGCCAATTTACAAGATCGCTCCGCTTCCAGAAGCATTTATTTGAAAGTTGGTTCTTTCAACAGGGGGAGCATGTTGGAGGAGAACTCCTGAATTTAAATTCATTAATTTAATTATTCTGAAATATTAACCATTGGGTTAAATAGCTAAACTATCGATATATCGCAAGCTCAAAGAGAGTTCAATCTAGCATCACTGTTGGCTCTCTTCTTGAGTTTCCCTTTACATTTTACTTTGTATTACTCTCTCTCGTAGCATATAAGAATTTAAGAATTTACTGTACCAAGAAAACTCGAATGCGACGGACGCAAAAATAAATGGAAAACTACTAACGTCGTCTAATCTGATTGTGGCAAGGAAAGTTTTGATTCATCGAATCCAACGAGTAGCAGATTATTAATATGGCCGAGAAATTGGCCAACAAGGAGTAGAAACCACCTTTACAATCTCCGACATACTGTAATGTAATTTAAAAAATATATATTTCGTATAATGAATAACTTTTTACTTTTGTAACATTTTATGGAATATATTTTAAAATTTGTACTTAATTTTGATGAGTTCTATTCCTATTTCGCGTTAAATTTTTACTTAATTTAAATGTATTTCCCAATTTTTGCCAAAAGGAACAATAAGGATTTTAAAAATGTTTAGATTAGAGGGATGATTGTATGCTAAAATTTGTACTTAATTTTGATGTAGTTTTTAATATGTATAACATAAGTGTGGCCAAAGGGACAATATTCAACTTTTGTAACTTTTTGAAATTAACATATGTATGTAATTTTGATGTAAAGGAATAAATCTGCTTCCTGTTTTACATGGACTGGAATTAAAAATTTGTTGTTATATATTTTTTAAAATTCGAGTGTTTTTCATGTAAGGATTTTATCTATTTTTTTTTTGTACAATTTTAATTAAGTACAAGTTTTTTAATTTTTGTCTCAAGCACCAACACGATAATTTTTGAAACTTTTCATTCAAATAATTTTCAAGCTCGCAGCAATATTGTTACTATTCGACTGAAATATTTTCTTTCAATTCATATGACCTTTTGTGAGTGAGTATTTCTAGGTAACTAGATTGACTTGCTATGATATGAGAAACTTCGAAAATTAATTGAAAATTTATACCGCCTTCAACAACAACATCAACAATGGCCATAATAATGAACAACAGCAACAAGTTGAATATTACGTTTTTCTTAACGTTAATCAAGTTTCTGTTTGGTTATATTTTTCTTTTTTTTCATCATCTCCTTAGCTTCTTGGTTGGACGCTCACCAGTGCTTTTTTTTCTGATTGAAGGTCGCTGCAGTTTATGAATGTTACAGTACAGTTTGAGAAGTCTTCCCTCGAAGTAAAATTTTACCCCCGAACCGGATTTTCTAGCTACTCCCATGTTTGTAATCAAATTAAACGTCGATGTCTAGTAACAAATTGATCTGCACAGGTTGCAAAGATATCTGCTCTGACATCATCCTATAACCATTAAACATTATCGCATCAATGTGTATATTATGTAAGCCCACACCCATATTCCGTAATACCGCAACTTTGTTGGTTCGCTTTTGACAAAATACATAATTTTATTTAATTTACTCGCTTTTAATGGACTGCCAAGCAAGGTGACGACCAGCAAAATACAAACAACAAATACGACGAAAAGACCTTTGTCCATGTCGTTGTTTTGATACTCTTTCCAAATGGGGGCAAAACTAAGAAGTACCCGGATCTTAAAATGCTTGAAGAGGGTATCACAAAATTGGTCGGATCAAGGAGAGGAGAAAGCATTTTGAAATGTATTCTCTAGTAAGATTGGTCAAGCCGCCATGTCAGCAGTAAAGCAATAGCGAAATAAGATGTAGTAAAGCAATAGCTAATTGGATGAAATCCGGTCCTAAAAAAATGACTACCTAACTACCAAACAACCAAATTTCCCCATTTTAAAGAGCAAAAGGTAAAAAATTGCATTAACAATCCAGATGTTTACTTATTTTTAAATACAAATATGGGTCGAAAAAAGTCATTATAGAAATTTTAAAAAATTTGTAGAATCGTTGTCAATTCTAATGCAAAAAAATTCAACATATACGTAAGTCTTATTTTCTTTCATATGCTTTGTCCTCCTCTTTCTTCACCTTAACCAAAACTTTTTGGTCATTTCTAGCGATATTTATCTTGGTGTGTCCTCTTCGGATGGCCAGCTCTCGGGGATGTTTATTAACGATTTTCTTGAACTTTTCCAGTTGATCGACCTTAGCTGCGGCCTTAAGCCATTCTTTTTTATTTCTTATTTTTTGTACTTCTTTACCAACTGACTTCAGGCTTTTGACCGCCATTTTTTTCACGTTATCGGCCACACGACGTTTTTTCTTGATACTCCTTAGTTTGGAAGTCGGACTTCTAGTGAGTGGGCGTACCTCACGGGAAACGTGGCCAAAAGGAGCCATCACCATTACTTTCGTATTAGGGGAAATTACCGCCTTCTTCGCTTCGATCTTAGGTTTAACTTTGTCCGCTTTAAAACCTTGGAATTTTGGACGAGCATTAAATTTAGCACATTTTGGTGCATCCTTCCACGTTGGCTTCGGCCTCATAATTTGGATGCGCCAATCTAAGGCCATCTTTGGAACCTTGAGTGTTTGGGCAACTTTTTTAAACTTGCCGTTTCCGGGTTTATTAAAGTTAGGCCAGTCAGTCAGTATTGGGAATTTTTATTTGAAATTTGTTTTAATTATTAGAACTATACTCTCGAGCACGATTTTCTAGAATGTGAAATATGGAAGTAGGAAATGAGGCAGGTAAACTAGGCAAATGGACATGGCCTATTTTTCACTTTTTAATTTATTTTTTCCCGCCTACTGCGTTTGTCAGTCAGTGTCTGATCGGGATTTCATAATAATCTTTCTATTAACATCTTTTAGATGTGATTCCATTAAATATTATATTTAAGTCTAATATATTATGTCTTAATTATATTTTAATATTATATTTAAGTCTAATATATTATGTCTTAATTTTATTTCTTTGAATGGTTAATAGTAAAATACTGATTATAGTCTATTATCTAGTTGTATTTACAGTGGAATATTAAGGGAATGGCTTTTTAGGGGCTCCACAATACCCGCAAGACCAGATTTATTCGATTGATGAGGATAAAGCACGTTCTTTAAAAAATCGAATTAAACACTTATTCCATTGTTACCATAACAACTTACGAAAGCTTTTGGGGTTACTTCCTAATTATTACATATTTGGGCCTATTCAAGATAAACCTTTCCACCATTTACTTGGATATTCGTGCATCTAATTCTTATTCTAAGTATCAAGTAAAAAAATATAACTTAAACTTATAATTAATTATACATATCGATTTCTGTCACTGCTCAAATGTAAAATGTAGATCAGTCTGCTAGCTAGAAAAATTGGCAATGTCCGCCTGTTTTTAGCTCTCTGAAAGCAATAGCTAATTGGATAAATTCAGGATTTCATAATAATCTTTCTACTAACATCTTTTAGATGTGATTCCATTAAGTATTATATTTACGTCTAATATATTATGTCTTAATTTTATTTCTATGAATGGTTAACAGTAAAATATTGATAATAGTCTATAATCTAGTTGTATTTACAGTGGAATATTGAGGGAATGGCTTTTAAGAGGCTCCACAATACCCGCAAGACCAGATTTATTCGCTTGATGAGGATAAAGCACGTTCTTTAAAAAATCGAATTAAACACTTATTCCATTGTTACCATAACAACTTACGAAAGCTTTTGGGGTTACTTCCTAATTATTACATATTTGGGCCTATTCAAGATAAACCTCTCCACCATTTACTTGGATATTCGTGCATCTACTTCTTATTCTAAGTATCAATTATACATATCGATTTCTGTCACTGCTCAAATGTAAAAATGTACATCAGTCTGTTAGCTAGAAAAATTGGCCATATCCACCTGCTTTTAGCTCTCTGAAAGCAATAGCTAATTGGATGAATTCCGGTCCTAAATAAGGTGAGCTCCTCGGGACGCCCAATCGAACTACCAAACAGCCTAATTTCCCCATTGCAAAGAGCAAAAGGTATAAAATTGCTTTAACAATCCAGATGTTTACTTATTTTTAAATACAAATATGGGTCGAAAAAAGTCATTATAGAAATTTTAAAAATTTGTAGAATCGTTGTCAATTCTATTGCAAAAAAAATCAATATATACGTAAGCCTTATTTTCTTTCATATGCTTTGTCCTCCTCTTTCTTCCCCTTGACCAAAACTTTTTGGTCATTTCTAGTGATATTTATCTTGGTGTGTCCTCTTCGGATGGCCAGCTCTCGGGGATGTTTATTAACGATTTTCTTGAACTTTTCCAGTTGATCGACCTTAGCTGCGGCCTTAAGCCATTCTTTTTTATTTCTTATTTTTTGTACTTCGTTACCAACTGACTTCAGGCTTTTGACCGCCATTTGTTTCACGTTATCGGCCACACGACGTTTTTTCTTGATACTCCTTGGTTTCGAAGTCGGACTTCTAGTGAGTGGGCGTACCTCACGGGAAACGTGGCCAAAAGGAGCCATCACCATTACTTTTGTATTACCGTCTTCTTCGCTTCGATCTTAGGTTTAACTTTGTCCGCTTTAAAACCTTGGAATTTTGCGCGAGCATTAAATTTAGCACATTTTGGTGCATCCTTCCACTTTAACTTCGGCCTCATAATTTAAATGCGCCAATCTAAGACCGTCTTTGGAACCTTCAGATTTTGGGGAAATTTTTTAAACTTGCCGTTTCCGGGTTTATTAAAGTTAGGCCAGTCAGGATTGGGCATTTTTATTTGAAATTTGTTTTACTTGAAATTTGTTTTTACTTGAAATTTGTTTTTACTTGAAATTTGTTTTAATTATTAGAACTAAACTCTCGAGCACGAATTTTTAGAATGTAAAATATGGAAGTAGGAAATGAGGCAGGTAAACTAGGCAAATGGACATGGCCTACTTTTCACTTTTTATTTTTCACTTTCCCGCCTACTGCCTTTGTCGGTCAGTGTCTGATCAGGATTTCATAATAATCTCTCTATTAACATCTTTTAGATGTGATCCATTAAATATTATATTTAAGTCTAATATATTATGTCTTAATTTTATTTCTTTGAATAGTTAACAGTAAAATACTGATTATAGTCTATAATCTAGTTGTATTTACAGTGGAATATTGAGGGAATTGCTTTTTAGGGGCTCCACAATACCCGCAAGACCAGATTTATTCGATTGATGAGGATAAAGCACGTTCTTTAAAAAATCAAATTAAACACTTATTCCATTGTTACCATAACAATTTACGAAAGCTTTTGGGGTTACTTCCTAATAATTACATATTTGGGCCTATTCAAGATAAACCTTTCCACCATTTACTTGGATATTCGTGCATCTACTTCTTATTCTTTGTATCAAGTAAAAAAATATAACTTAAACTTATAATTAATTATACATATCGATTTCTGTTACTGCTCAAATGTAAAAATGTACATCAGTTCTTCTAGCTAGAAAAATTGGCCATGTCCGCCTGGTTTTAGCCTGGTTTAGAAAGCAATAGCTAATTGGATGAATTCCGGTCTTAAATAAGGTGAGCTCCTCGGGACGCCCAATAGAACTACCAAACAACCAAATTTGCCCATTATAAAGATCAAAAGATATAAAATTGCAGTAACAATCCAGATGTTTACTTATTTTTAAATACAAATATACAAATATCTCGGGGATGTTTATTAACGATTTTCTTGAACTTTTCCAGTTGATCGACCTTAGCTGCGGCCTTAAGCCATTCTTTTTTATTTCTTATTTTTTGTACTTCTTTACCAACTAACTTCAGGCTTTTGACCGCCATTTCTTTCACGTTATCGGCCACACGACGTTTGTTCTTGAAACTTTTGGTTTGGAAGTCGGACTTCGAGTGAGTGGGCGTACCTCACGGGAAACGTGGCCAAAAGGAGCCATCACCATTACTTTCGTATTAGGGAAAATTACCTTTCTTCGCTTCGATCTTAGCTTTAAAACCTTGGAATTTTGGACGAGCATTAAATTTAGCTCATTTTGGTGCATCCTTCCACTTTGGCTTCGGCTTCATAATTTGGTTGCCCCAATCTGTCGCCATTTTAGGAACCTTTAGTTTTTGAGCAAATTTTTTAAACTTGCCGTTTCCGGGTTTATTAAAGTTAGGCCAGTCAGGATTGGGCATTTTTATTTGAAATTTGTTTTGACTTAAAATTTGTTTTAATTATTAGAACTATGCTCTCGAGCACGATTTTCTAGAATGTGAAGTGTGGAATTAGGAAATGAGGCAGGTAAACTAGGCAAATGGACATGGCCTACTTTTCACTTTTTATTTTTCACTTTCCCGCATACTTGTTTGTCGGTCAGTGTCTGATCAGGATTTCATAATAATCTTTCTATTAACATCTTTTAGATGTGATTCCATTAAATATTATATTTAAGTCTAATATATTATGTCTTAATTTTATTTCTTTGAATGGTTAACAGTAAAATACTGATTATAGTCTATAATCTAGTTCTATTTACAGTGGAATATTGAGGGAATGACTTTTAATTGGCTACACAATACCCGCAAGACCAGATTTATTCGATTGATGAGGATAAAGCACGTTCTTTAAAAAATCAAATTAAACACTTATTCCATTGTTACCATAACAACTTACGAAAGCTTTTGGGGTTACTTCCTAATAATTACATATTTGGGCCTATTCAAGATAAACCTTTCCACCATTTACTTGGATATTCGTGCATCTACTTCTTATTCTTTGTATCAAGTAAAAAAATATAACTTAAACTTATAATTAATTATACATATCGATTTCTGTTACTGCTCAAATGTAAAAATGTACATCAGTTCTTCTAGCTAGAAAAATTGGCCATGTCCGCCTGGTTTTAGCCTGGTTTAGAAAGCAATAGCTAATTGGATGAATTCCGGTCTTAAATAAGGTGAGCTCCTCGGGACGCCCAATAGAACTACCAAACAACCAAATTTGCCCATTATAAAGATCAAAAGATATAAAATTGCATTAACAATCCAGATGTTTACTTATTTTTAAATACAAATATACAAACATCTCGGGGATGTTTATTAACGATTTTCTTGAACTTTTCCAGTTGATCGACCTTAGCTGCGGCCTTAAGCCATTCTTTTTTATTTCTTATTTTTGTACTTCTTTACCAACTGACTTCAGGCTTTTGACCGCCATTTCTTTCACGTTATCGGCCACACGACGTTTGTTCTTGAAACTTTTGGTTTGGAAGTCGGACTTCGAGTGAGTGGGCGTACCTCACGGGAAACGTGGCCAAAAGGAGCCATCACCATTACTTTCGTATTAGGGAAAATTACCTTTCTTCGCTTCGATCTTAGCTTTAAAACCTTGGAATTTTGGACGAGCATTAAATTTAGCTCATTTTGGTGCATCCTTCCACTTTGGCTTCGGCTTCATAATTTGGTTGCCCCAATCTGTCGCCATTTTAGGAACCTTTAGTTTTTGAGCAAATTTTTTAAACTTGCCGTTTCCGGGTTTATTAAAGTTAGGCCAGTCAGGATTGGGCATTTTTATTTGAAATTTGTTTTGACTTAAAATTTGTTTTAATTATTAGAACTATGCTCTCGAGCACGATTTTCTAGAATGTGAAGTGTGGAATTAGGAAATGAGGCAGGTAAACTAGGCAAATGGACATGGCCTACTTTTCACTTTTTATTTTTCACTTTCCCGCATACTTGTTTGTTGGTCAGTGTCTGATCAGGATTTCATAATAATCTTTCTATTAACATCTTTTAGATGTGATTCCATTAAATATTATATTTAAGTCTAATATATTATGTCTTAATTTTATTTCTTTGAATGGTTAACAGTAAAATACTGATTATAGTCTATAATCTAGTTCTATTTACAGTGGAATATTGAGGGAATGACTTTTAATTGGCTACACAATACCCGCAAGACCAGATTTATTCGATTGATGAGGATAAAGCACGTTCTTTAAAAAATCGAATTAAAGACAAATTCCATTGTTACCATAACAACTTACAAAAGCTTTTGGGGTTACTTCCTAATTATTACATATTTGGGCCTATTCAAGATAAACCTTTCCACCATTTACTTGGATATTCGTGCATCTACTTCTTATCCTAATTATACATATCGATTTCTGTCACTGCTCAAATGTAAAAATGTACATCAGTCTGCTAGCTAGAAAAATTGGACATGTCCGCCTGTTTTTAGCTCTCTGAAAGCAATAGCTAATTGGATGAATTCCGGTCCTAAATAAGGTGAGCTCCTCGGGACGCCCAATCGAACTACCAAACAACCAAATTTTCCTATTGTAACAAGCAAAAGATATAAAATTGCATTAACAATCCAGATGTTTACTTATTTTTAAATACAAATATGGGTCGAAAAACTTATTATAGAAACTTTAAAATTTGTAGAATCGTTATCAATTCTAATGCAAAAAAATTCCATATATACGCAACCCTTATTTTCTTTCATATGCTTTGTCCTCCTCTTTCTTCACCTTAACCAAAACTTTTTGGTCATTTCTATTTCTATTAGGGGAAATTACCGCCTTCTTCGCTTCGATCTTACCTTTAACTTTGTCCGCTTTAAAACCTTAGAATTTTGGACGAGCATTAAATTTAGCACATTTGGGTGCATCCTTCCACTTTGGCTTCGGCTTAATAATGTGGTTGCGCCAATCTGTCGCCATTTGAGGAACCTTCAGTTTTTGAGAAATTTTTTTAACCTTGCCGTTTCCGGGTTTATTAAAGTTAGGCCAGTCAGGATTGGGCATTTTTATTTGAAATTTATTTTTACTTGAAATTCGTTTTAATTATTAGAACTATGCTCTCGAGCACGATTTTCAAGAATGTGAAGTATGGAAGTAGGAAATGAGGCAGGTAAACTAGGCAAATGGACATGGCCTACTTTTTCACTTTCCCGCCTACTGCCTTTGTCGGTCAGTGTCTGATCTTTTAGATGTGATCCATTAAATATTATATTTAAATCTAATATATCCACAATACCCACAAGACCAGATTTATTCGATTGATGAGGATAAAGCACGTTCTTTAAAAAATCAAATTAAACACTTATTCCATTGTTACCATAACAACTTACGAAAGCTTTTGGGGTTACTTCCTAATTATTACATATTTGGGCCTATTCAAGATAAACCTTTCCACCATTTACTTGGATATTCGTGCATCTACTTCTTATTCTATGTATCAAGTAAAAAAATATAACTTAAACTTATAATTAATTATACATATCGATTTCTGTTACTGCTCAAATGTAAAAATGTACATTAGTCTTCTAGCTAGAAAAATTGGCCATGTCCGCCTGGTTTTAGCCTGGTTTAGAAAGCAATAGCTAATTGGATGAATTCCGGTCTTAAATAAGGTGAGCTCCTCGGGACGCCCAATAGAACTACCAAACAACCAAATTTGCCCATTATAAAGATCAAAAGATATAAAATTGCATTAACAATCCAGATGTTTACTTATTTTTAAATACAAATATACAAACATCTCGGGGATGTTTATTAACGATTTTCTTGAAGTTTTCCAGTTGATCGACCTTAGCTGCGGCCTTAAGCCATTCTTTTTTATTTCTTATTTTTTGTACTTCTTTACCAACTGACTTCAGGCTTTTGACCGCCATTTTTTTCACGTTATCGGCCACACGACGTTTTTTCTTGATACTCCTTAGTTTGGAAGTCGGACTTCTAGTGAGTGGGCGTACCTCACGGGAAACGTGGCCAAAAGGAGCCATCACCATTACTTTCGTATTAGGGGAAATTACCGCCTTCTTCGCTTCGATCTTAGGTTTAACTTTGTCCGCTTTAAAACCTTGGAATTTTGGACGAGCATTAAATTTAGCACATTTTGGTGCATCCTTCCACGTTGGCTTCGGCCTCATAATTTGGATGCGCCAATCTGTCGCCATTTTAGGAACCTTCAGTTTTTGAGAGAATTTTTTAAACTTGCCGTTTCCGGATTTATTAAAGTTTGACCAGTAAGGATTGGGCATTTTTATTTGAAATTTGTTTTTACTTGAAATTTGTTTTAATTATTAGAACTATACTCTCGAGCACGACGTTCTAGAATGTGAAGTATGGAAGTAGGAAATGAGGCAGGTAAACTAGGCAAATGGACATGGCCTACTTTTCACTTTTTATTTTTCACTTTCCCGCCTACTGCCTTTGTCGGTCAGTGTCTGATCAGGATTTCATAATAATCTTTCTATTAACATCTTTTAGATGTGATTCCATTAAACATTATATTTAAGTCTAATATATTATGTCTTAATTTCTATGAATGGTTAACAGTAAAATACTGATTATAGTCTATAATCTAGTTGTATTTACAGTGGAATATTGAGGGAATGGCTTTTAAGTGGCTCCACAATACCCGCAAGACCAGATTTATTCGATTGATGAGGATAAAGCACGTTCTTTAAAAAATCGAATTAAACACTTATTCCATTGTTACCATAACAAGGCGGAAAAGACCACCTTCTTCGTTTCGATCTTAGGTTTAACTTTGTCCGTTTTAAAACCTTGGAATTTTGGTCGAGCATTAAATTAAGCACATTTTGATGCATCCTTCCACTTTGGCTTCGGCTTCATAATTTGGATGCGCCAATCTGTCGCCATTTTAGGAACTTGTTTTTACTTGAGATTTGTCTTAATTATTAGAACTATACTCTCGAGCAGGATTTTGTTTTCGGCTTTGCAACTTTTTTCTTCGCCTGAGGCGTCGACATGATATTTCGCGCCTTTTTGTTTCGTCTCTTTTCCCCTTTTTTTTCGACTAAATTCGAGAATTTTCTCGCGACGCTACGGCGGCTTCGAATTTCACAACTTTATGCAACTGATTTTTAAGACCACGCGTCTGCAAAGGATGTTTTGTTTTGAATAGTACAAATTAATATTCTTAGCTACTTGTAACAACTTTAACAACTTTTTAGCAGCATATAACAACTTAGCAACTTTTAACAAAACAACACTCTACTTTTCGCGATCACATATGCATTTAAGTCTCTGTATTTGACACGGGCAAGCCCCCAAATGTAAGGTTTAGATTAATTTAATGTTTATTATAATGGTTCTTAAATAGGTTCATGTAAATACAGAGTAAATATATATGATGCATGTACTAGTTTTAAATCGACTTTTTACACAACTTTTGAGACAACTTCGTACTTCGGCTGACGACCAACGAGAGAGACTACCAACTGAGAGCCGATTACCCAACGAACACTTGCTTCCGAGCCAGACTACCCAACAAACAGTGTGGAACGGTGTGTTGCCAGCTATCTGGTATCTCTATGTCTTACATAAATGTGTAACTAAATTGTGCATTCTCGGTTCTTTGATCTTCTAGAATCTAGATAGTCCTTTTTATTTTTTGTGGTTCAGTTCTCTATTCAACTCGCAAAGAAAGTTATATAAATCTGAAGCAAGGTTGACGAGAGGTTGAAAATGATTAATTAAATTTTCATATCCGTTTTGATTAGATTTTTCATTCATCCCACTTCTCTTATCCACTTGTTTTTTTAAGAATTCTGATTTCATTTTTTTTTCTGTGTTTGTAGCAAAATTCGTTGAGCAGATATCTCTTGAATGGTTGGAGAATTCTTAAAGATATTTGTATATATTATGTGGGAAATGGTATTGAGAGAGGGCAATCCAAAGTGATAGAAGAGAAGAGACAAACGCGTAGTGGCCGAACATTCTAGTAGTAGTAGAGAGAGCAGGGCATAGGATCATTATATAAGTTGAGAGAGAGCTTGTTAAAGAGGCCGTGGATCATTCGCAAAGAGACTGTCAACTGAGTCGCACGTCAAGGTTCATAATTAGTTTAGTGTTATTTCTATAAGTATGTTTAAATTCTAACAATATATTGAACTCGATTGTCATCAAACAATTCAAATATTAATAAATAAATAAATATAGTAACGATCGCTAAATCAACGCTACATTTTTGGGGGCTCGCCCGAAATATTGTTTAAAGAAATTAACATACAAACATATAACACTGCGTGAGTGAAAGAGACAACAAACAAAGTTCTTCGAAGTGACAAAGCAAAAACTTTTGTGTCGTCATCATTGTGTAAGAGCAAGCGAGATAGGCTGTGCTAAATTGTTGCATAAAATCTTTGGTGCCCAAATACGTTACGACGCAGACAATACACGCACGAGCATGTTTGGTAACGGACGGCGATCAGTGAATTTTTCTACAACAGTCTAGAAATATTTGGACAGAGCGAATCAAGAAGCAAAACGTCAGAAGAGGCAGAGGCAACCCGTTGGCAGAGGCGAACCGTTGGCAGAGGCAACCCGTTGGCAGAGGCAACCCGTTGGCAGAGGCAAAGCTGGACGTAGCGTGAGGCAAAACATCAGCAGAGGCAGAGGCAACCCGTTGGCAGAGGCAAAGCTGGGCGTGGTGTGTGATAAAACGTCAGCAGAGGCAGAGGCAACCCGTTGGCAGAGGCAGAAGCTGGACTCGGCAAGAGACAAAACGTTAGAAGAGGACAGACAACCTGCTGGCAGAAATTAAACGAAGACTTCGTGGGACAGAAGCGGACTTGGGTAAATTTTTTGGGGACTATATGTAGATAGTTCTAACCTTAATTGAATTTACTAAAACTAACCTTAGCATTAATTATTGGTATTGAACAAAAGAAAATATTTTAATATGGAGCTTGACGAGGTTATGGCATTGCGAGTCGCAGATTTGCGAAATAAGTTGGCCGAATTGAACCTAAGCACAGTGGGAAGAAAACGTGATCTACAGAATAGACTTCTTACTCATTACGATATTCAAGACAAAGATAGCGAGGAAGAAGAAGTAGAGGCGAATTGCCCAAAAACAATTTTTTTCGATCTTGGTACACCTTAAAAGATGTTGAGGGCAGTCCTATTTTTCCGGCTCAGGTAGTCCCATCATTGATTTGTGGGTACAAGAGATAGAAGAGTGTGCTATTACAGTACAATGGGACAAGTTACAGACCTTTATAAACGCCAAACAGTTGTTAGCTGCAGCAGCTAAATCATTTATTCGGAGTCAACTTGGTATAAACAATTGGGAGATATTAAAAGCAGCACTGCGCAAAGAATTTGGTTCGAAACGATCAGCAGCTGTGATTCATAGAATATTATCGCAACGTTCTCAGAAAAGAGAGGAGACTTTAAGTGAATATTTGTATGCTTTAATGGAAATTGCCAAACCAGTGAATTTGGACGATGAGAGCTTGATAGAATACTTTGTAAAGGGCATTCCAGACTCACAAGTAAATAAAGCTATTCTATTTCAAGCCAGGAATCTACAAGAACTGAAGTTTCAAATAGAAACGTATCAGAAAGTTCGTGCTTCACACAAGTCGTTAAACAAGTTTGAGGCTCAGTCAGGAGGAAAGATTAATCAGGGTAAAATAATTGATACATCTAAGAATCGGAAATGCTATAGTTGCGGTGATACATCACATATCAGACGAGACTGTCCGAAGGTCGACCAAAAGTGTTTCAAATGTGGTAAAGTAGGACATCGAATGGCACAGTGCAAACTAGAAAATCCAATTAAATACGAGAGAAATACAAACGTGGTAGAAAATGAAGATGTAGTAATACAGCCGTCAAGCGAATTTACTCCGTCAGGGTTAGAACTTAAAGACATCGTATATTCTAACTGTTTAAGAATAAACATCGGGTTTATCTGAAGCGGCTTCACCAAATCAGATGCACTAAAGAAAATATAATACAACTGTACTTTGTCACAAAACAACTAACCTAGCATATGACTAGAAATACAATCAGCCACACATGTTGTGGGAACAAACACTTGTAATTGTAAACTAACCCAAAACGATCACAACGGCAGGATGTCAAGTGGCCGACGCCGTGCCCAAAATAATAATAATTTTTCAACCCCCGAATGCGTGGGGTGAGTCGTACTAGAATAAGATCTACTTAAGAACAATTGTTACCTACTAGAGCCCTAGATTTCCTATATAAACTCCGTACTTTAGTAAATAAAATCAGTTCATATTTTGAATTCAACGAATGAAGATTGGGTTATTTTCCTTCTCTCCGGGATTCCCTATTCACTAACGTTATATTTAAAGGACTCGTAGATACTGGCGCTGGATTATGTCTTATGCGAAGAAATATTTATTTTATGATTGGATCGAAACCGTTATTAGGCGGAGCTAGACACTTAACAGGAATTGGCGACAGTAAAGTGTTGACTTTCGGTAGTTTTATCATACCAGTGAAAGTGGATGGTTTAGTTATGAGCATAGAATTCCATGTAGTGCCAGATCAGGATATAAGTTTTGATGCTATACTGGGTCGAACGATATTGAACACTGTCAATATAAATGTAACAGCAAATGGATCTAGGTTTGCTATGCGCAACGATATAGAAGTTTGTCACACCCATAGTATGTCAAAGAGAGAACAAAATGAGTCAGATATTCAGTGGGCAGGAGATATTGGAAATATCTTCATCACAAATATTGAAGACAGGGATAAGAGTCCAGACATAAATCTTTCGCATTTAAACCATTTGATAAAAGGGGAAGTAGAGAAATTAATTCGGAACTACCAGCCAAAAAGAAATGCAAACGCACCAGTAAGCATGAAAATTATATTGAGCGACGAAATACCTGTGTATCAGCACCCGAGACGTTTAGCCCTTTGTGATCAGGAAATTGTTGATAAACAAATTCAAGAATGGCTAGCAGAGAAAATAATTAAAACCAGTACTTGTACGCGTCTCCAGTTGTCTTAGTCTCGAAAAAGAATGGTCAAAACCGTTTATGCTGTGACTACACAAAATTAAACGAAAAGATTCTTCGTGATAACTTTCCCATGGCTCATATGAACAGCGTTTTAGCAAAGTTGCAAGGTGCCAATATGTTTTCAACTTTAGACTTAACAAACGGATTTTTCCATGTACCGGTAGTAGAAAGCTCTCAGAAATACACTTCTTTTGTTACTCAGAGTGGACAATATGAATTCCTGTATGTTCCTTTTGGTATTTCAAATTCACCAGCTGTATTTACAAGATTCATAATGGTTGTGTTACGAGATTTGATTAAAGCAAACGATTGTGTAGTGTACATGGACGACATCATCATTCCAAGTACAGGTATCGATGATGGGTTGGCCAAGCTAAAACGCGTACTAGACGTGTCAGCCAAAAACGGTTTACGAATTAATTGGAGTAAATGTCAGATGCTACAACGAAAAGTCCTGTTTTTAGGGTATGATGTGGAAAATGGTACCATAACGCCGAGCAAAGAAAAGATTAGAGCTGTTTCGAATTTTCCTATCCCAAATAGCAAAAAGGGGTTACAAAGATTTTTGGGTCTAACTTCCTATTTTAGAAAGTTTATTGAAAGGTATGCAGTAATTGCAAAACCGTTGTCCGATTTAATGCGTAAGGATTCTAAGTTTGAATTCAAAGATATACACAAACTCGCTTTCGAGGAACTAAGAGCTGCGTTGACTAAAGAACCCGTCCTTAAATTGTTTAACCCGAAATTGCAAACTGAAATACATGCGGACGCTTCAAAATACGGATTTGGGGCAGCTTTGTTACAAAAGCATCCAGAGGATAATTCATTTCATCCCGTTGAATATATGAGTCGTAATACAAAATTGTGCGAAGAAAGGTATCATTCTTACGAACTCGAAGTGCTTGCTATAATTGGAGCACTAACCAAATGGCGTGTTTATGTCCTAGGATCTCGATTCACCATAGTTACTGATTGTAACGCATTTGCTATGACCATGAAAAAGAAAGATGTTCCTTTGAGAGTTGCTGGTTGGGCTATGTATCTTCAAGATTTTGATTATATTATCGTACATCGATCAGGTACTCAACTGAGGTACGACGATGCGTTGAGTCGTTTTGCATGTTTTATGCTTGATGAGGACACTATTAAACATCGATTAAAAGAAGCTCAGTTGCAAGATGAGTGGACCAAATCAGTAAGGACGCTAGTCGAAAAAGAAAGTTATAAAGACTTCTATATAGAGAACGAGATTCTCTTTAAAGACCCTAATTGTGAGTTGATTGTAGTGCCTTTGGCAATGGTACATGAGATTAATAGACTTGCACATACCCAGGGTCACTTTTCCGTCAAGAAAACGCAAGATTTAATCGAGAAATCATACTATATTCCCGAATTGAGAGATAAGGTTATTCGTGTGGTACATAGTTGTGTGGAGTGTATTGTTATTAACGCAAAGGCTGGCAAAAGAGAGGGATATCTAACTTCGATAGAAAAGGGTGACAAACCACTTTGTTCTTACCATATTGATCACGTCGGACCAATGGAACTTACAAATAAACGGTATAATTACTTGTTGGTTATTATAGATAGTTTTTCTAAGTACGTTTGGTTGTATCCCACTAGGAGCACAGGCGTAGATGAAGTGATACGGTGTTTAGAAGTTCAAGCAACAAATTTTGGGAACCCAGTACGATTGATATCTGATAGAGGCGCGGCTTTTACATCGCATATTTTCAAAAAGTATTGCGAGGATCACGACATCGTGCATTTATTGATTACCACCGGAGTACCGCGAGGAAATGGGCAGGTTGAATGGATTCACAAGATTGTTATTCCAATGCTAGCTAAAATGAGTTTAGATAATCCAGCTTCATGGTATAAATACGTTGGGAAAGTTCAGCAAATCATCAACGATACGGCACCTAGAAGTACTAAGATAGCTCCTTTTAAGATCCTAACCGGTATTGACATGCGTAGATCAGAGGATGTAAACCTTAAAGAACTACTCGATGATCTTCTAATCGAAGAACTAGCAGAACACAGAAAGAAAATACGAATGGAGGCAGTTGAAAATATAAAACAAATTCAGGAGGAGAACAAGAAGTCAGCTAATCTAAGGAGAAAAGAGAGAAAACGATTCAAAATAAATGATTTGGTTGCTATTAAGCGTACCCAATATGGCGTTGGTCTGAAACATAAAGGAAAGTATTTAAGACCCTATAAAGTAACGGCAATTAAAAATCATGGAAGATATGAAGTAGAGAAAGTTGGACAGGCGGAAGGGCCTAATAGGACATCAACTGTATCGGAATATATGAAATTGTGGGGACCGTCATTCGGGTCGAATGTACAGTCAGGAGGGCCGAATGTGGGAAATGGTATTGAGAGAGAGCAATCCAAAGTGATAGAAGAGAAGAGACAAACGCGTAGTGGCCGAACATTCTAGTAGTAGTAGAGAGAGCAGGGCATAGGATCATTATATAAGTTGAGAGAGAGCTTGTTAAAGAGGCCGTGGATCATTCGCAAAGAGATGGTCAATTGAGTCGCACGTCAAGTTCCATAATTAGTTTAGTGTTATTTCTATAAGTATGTTTAAATTCTAACAATATATTGAACTCGATTGTCATCAAACAATTCAAATATTAATAAATAAATAAATATAGTAACGATCGCTAAATCAACGCTACATATTATTTATTCGATTGTTCCCCAGATGAGACTCTTATGAGGCGATTTATCATAATCATTTTGTGGCATGTGTTTGATGGCGTCATAGTGGCAAGGAGAAGACCACCTGGCAGCAACTTAAGTTCAGTAGCTTTTGGGATATATGTGCATACATATATTTTTTGATTGATAGGGTTTGACTCCTAAACTGAACCTCAAATTTTGAATTTAATCTTCTTTACATATCCCTCTTGATACGCCTCTTTGCTATACTGTGCTATTTTTTCAAATAAACAATGGTACCTAAGTAAAGTCATAATAAATATCGAAAATTTCCTCCAATTTATGACATCCCAGACGATTTTCCACCTAAATGATGACTAAATGACCGACTGTGCTTAGATTCCCTTGGATGCAGATATAAATATATATATATATGCGGATACAAACAAACTTACATATACGAGGAGATACATTTTCATTTAGCGTCGACAAAAGACATGAAATATATTCTAACGTTATATTTAAAGGACTCGTAGATACTGGCGCTGGATTATGTCTTATGCGAAGAAATATTTATTTTATGATTGGATCGAAACCGTTATTAGGCGGAGCTAGACACTTAACAGGAATTGGCGACAGTAAAGTGTTGACTTTCGGTAGTTTTATCATACCAGTGAAAGTGGATGGTTTAGTTATGAGCATAGAATTCCATGTAGTGCCAGATCAGGATATAAGTTTTGATGCTATACTGGGTCGAACGATATTGAACACTGTCAATATAAATGTAACAGCAAATGGATCTAGGTTTGCTATGCGCAACGATATAGAAGTTTGTCACACCCATAGTATGTCAAAGAGAGAACAAAATGAGTCAGATATTCAGTGGGCAGGAGATATTGGAAATATCTTCATCACAAATATTGAAGACAGGGATAAGAGTCCAGACATAAATCTTTCGCATTTAAACCATTTGATAAAAGGGGAAGTAGAGAAATTAATTCGGAACTACCAGCCAAAAAGAAATGCAAACGCACCAGTAAGCATGAAAATTATATTGAGCGACGAAATACCTGTGTATCAGCACCCGAGACGTTTAGCCCTTTGTGATCAGGAAATTGTTGATAAACAAATTCAAGAATGGCTAGCAGAGAAAATAATTAAAACCAGTACTTTTGAGTACGCGTCGCCAGTTGTCTTAGTCTCGAAAAAGAATGGTCAAAAGCGTTTATGCTGTGACTACAGGAAATTAAACGAGAAGATTCTTCGTGATAACTTTCCCATGGCTCATATGGACAGCGTTTTAGAAAAGTTGCAAGGTGCCAATATGTTTTCAACTTTAGACTTAACAAACGGATTTTTCCATGTACCGGTAGTAGAAAGCTCTCAGAAATACACTTCTTTTGTTACTCAGAGTGGACAATATGAATTCCTGTATGTTCCTTTTGGTATTTCAAATTCACCAGCTGTATTTACAAGATTCATAATGGTTGTGTTACGAGATTTGATTAAAGCAAACGATTGTGTAGTGTACATGGACGACATCATCATTCCAAGTACAGGTATCGATGATGGGTTGGCCAAGCTAAAACGCGTACTAGACGTGTCAGCCAAAAACGGTTTACGAATTAATTGGAGTAAATGTCAGATGCTACAACGAAAAGTCCTGTTTTTAGGGTATGATGTGGAAAATGGTACCATAACGCCGAGCAAAGAAAAGATTAGAGCTGTTTCGAATTTTCCTATCCCAAATAGCAAAAAGGGGTTACAAAGATTTTTGGGTCTAACTTCCTATTTTAGAAAGTTTATTGAAAGGTATGCAGTAATTGCAAAACCGTTGTCCGATTTAATGCGTAAGGATTCTAAGTTTGAATTCAAAGATATACACAAACTCGCTTTCGAGGAACTAAGAGCTGCGTTGACTAAAGAACCCGTCCTTAAATTGTTTAACCCGAAATTGCAAACTGAAATACATGCGGACGCTTCAAAATACGGATTTGGGGCAGCTTTGTTACAAAAGCATCCAGAGGATAATTCATTTCATCCCGTTGAATATATGAGTCGTAATACAAAATTGTGCGAAGAAAGGTATCATTCTTACGAACTCGAAGTGCTTGCTATAATTGGAGCACTAACCAAATGGCGTGTTTATGTCCTAGGATCTCGATTCACCATAGTTACTGATTGTAACGCATTTGCTATGACCATGAAAAAGAAAGATGTTCCTTTGAGAGTTGCTGGTTGGGCTATGTATCTTCAAGATTTTGATTATGTTATCGTACATCGATCAGGTACTCAACTGAGGTACGACGATGCGTTGAGTCGTTTTGCATGTTTTATGCTTGATGAGGACACTATTAAACATCGATTAAAAGAAGCTCAGTTGCAAGATGAGTGGACCAAATCAGTAAGGACGCTAGTCGAAAAAGAAAGTTATAAAGACTTCTATATAGAGAACGAGATTCTCTTTAAAGACCCTAATTGTGAGTTGATTGTAGTGCCTTCGGCAATGGAACATGAGATTAATAGACTTGCACATACCCAGGGTCACTTTTCCGTCAAGAAAACGCAAGATTTAATCGAGAAATCATACTATATTCCCGAATTGAGAGATAAGGTTATTCGTGTGGTACATAGTTGTGTGGAGTGTATTGTTATTAACGCAAAGGCTGGCAAAGAGAGGGATATCTAACTTCGATAGAAAAGGGTGACAAACCACTTTGTTCTTACCATATTGATCACGTCGGACCAATGGAACTTACAAATAAACGGTATAATTACTTGTTGGTTATTATAGATAGTTTTTCTAAGTACGTTTGGTTGTATCCCACTAGGAGCACAGGCGTAGATGAAGTGATACGGTGTTTAGAAGTTCAAGCAACAAATTTTGGGAACCCAGTACGATTGATATCTGATAGAGGCGCGGCTTTTACATCGCATATTTTCAAAAAGTATTGCGAGGATCACGACATCGTGCATTTATTGATTACCACCGGAGTACCGCGAGGAAATGGGCAGGTTGAAAGGATTCACAAGATTGTTATTCCAATGCTAGCTAAAATGAGTTTAGATAATCCAGCTTCATGGTATAAATACGTTGGGAAAGTTCAGCAAATCATCAACGATACGGCACCTAGAAGTACTAAGATAGCTCCTTTTAAGATCCTAACCGGTATTGACATGCGTAGATCAGAGGATGTAAACCTTAAAGAACTACTCGATGATCTTCTAATCGAAGAACTAGCAGAACACAGAAAGAAAATACGAATGGAGGCAGTTGAAAATATAAAACAAAATCAGGAGGAGAACAAGAAGTCAGCTAATCTAAGGAGAAAAGAGGGAAAACGATTCAAAATAAATGATTTGGTTGCTATTAAGCGTACCCAATATGGCGTTGGTCTGAAACATAAAGGAAAGTATTTAAGACCCTATTAAGTAACGGCAATTAAAAATCATGGAAGATATGAAGTAGAGAAAGTTGGACAGGCGGAAGGGCCTAATAGGACATCAACTGTATCGGAATATATGAAATTGTGGGGACCGTCATTCGGGTCGAATGTACAGTCAGGAGGGCCGAATGTGGGAAATGGTATTGAGAGAGAGCAATCCAAAGTGATAGAAGAGAAGAGACAAACGCGTAGTGGCCGAACATTCTAGTAGTAGTAGAGAGAGCAGGGCATAGGATCATTATATAAGTTGAGAGAGAGCTTGTTAAAGAGGCCGTGGATCATTCGCAAAGAGACGGTCAATTGAGTCGCACGTCAAGTTCCATAATTAGTTTAGTGTTCTTTCTATGAGTATGTTTAAATTCTAACAATATATTGAACTCGATTGTCATCAAACAATTCAAATATTAATAAATAAATAAATATAGTAACGATCGCTAAATCAACGCTACATATTATTTATTCGATTGTTCCCCAGATGAGACTCTTATGAGGCGATTTATCATAATCATTTTGTGGCATGTGTTTGATGGCGTCATAGTGGCAAGGAGAAGACCACCTGGCAGCAACTTAAGTTCAGTAGCTTTTGGGATATATGTGCATACATATATTTTTTGATTGATAGGGTTTGACTCCTAAACTGAACCTCAAATTTTGAATTTAATCTTCTTTACATATCCCTCTTGATACGCCTCTTTGCTATACTGTGCTATTTTTTCAAATAAACAATGGTACCTAAGTAAAGTCATAATAAATATCGAAAATTTCCTCCAATTTATGACATCCCCAGACGATTTTCCACCTAAATGATGACTAAATGACCGACTGTGCTTAGATTCCCTTGGATGCAGATATAAATATATATATATATGCGGATACAAACAAACTTACATATACGAGGAGATACATTTTCATTTAGCGTCGACAAAAGACATGAAATATATTCTAACGTTATATTTAAAGGACTCGTAGATACTGGCGCTGGATTATGTCTTATGCGAAGAAATATTTATTTTATGATTGGATCGAAACCGTTATTAGGCGGAGCTAGACACTTAACAGGAATTGGCGACAGTAAAGTGTTGACTTTCGGTAGTTTTATCATACCAGTGAAAGTGGATGGTTTAGTTATGAGCATAGAATTCCATGTAGTGCCAGATCAGGATATAAGTTTTGATGCTATACTGGGTCGAACGATATTGAACACTGTCAATATAAATGTAACAGCAAATGGATCTAGGTTTGCTATGCGCAACGATATAGAAGTTTGTCACACCCATAGTATGTCAAAGAGAGAACAAAATGAGTCAGATATTCAGTGGGCAGGAGATATTGGAAATATCTTCATCACAAATATTGAAGACAGGGATAAGAGTCCAGACATAAATCTTTCGCATTTAAACCATTTGATAAAAGGGGAAGTAGAGAAATTAATTCGGAACTACCAGCCAAAAAGAAATGCAAACGCACCAGTAAGCATGAAAATTATATTGAGCGACGAAATACCTGTGTATCAGCACCCGAGACGTTTAGCCCTTTGTGATCAGGAAATTGTTGATAAACAAATTCAAGAATGGCTAGCAGAGAAAATAATTAAAACCAGTACTTTTGAGTACGCGTCGCCAGTTGTCTTAGTCTCGAAAAAGAATGGTCAAAAGCGTTTATGCTGTGACTACAGGAAATTAAACGAGAAGATTCTTCGTGATAACTTTCCCATGGCTCATATGGACAGCGTTTTAGAAAAGTTGCAAGGTGCCAATATGTTTTCAACTTTAGACTTAACAAACGGATTTTTCCATGTACCGGTAGTAGAAAGCTCTCAGAAATACACTTCTTTTGTTACTCAGAGTGGACAATATGAATTCCTGTATGTTCCTTTTAATATTTCAAATTCACCAGCTGTATTTACAAGATTCATAATGGTTGTGTTACGAGATTTGATTAAAGCAAACGATTGTGTAGTGTACATGGACGACATCATCATTCCAAGTACAGGTATCGATGATGGGTTGGCCAAGCTAAAACGCGTACTAGACGTGTCAGCCAAAAACGGTTTACGAATTAATTGGAGTAAATGTCAGATGCTACAACGAAAAGTCCTGTTTTTAGGGTATGATGTGGAAAATGGTACCATAACGCCGAGCAAAGAAAAGATTAGAGCTGTTTCGAATTTTCCTATCCCAAATAGCAAAAAGGGGTTACAAAGATTTTTGGGTCTAACTTCCTATTTTAGAAAGTTTATTGAAAGGTATGCAGTAATTGCAAAACCGTTGTCCGATTTAATGCGTAAGGATTCTAAGTTTGAATTCAAAGATATACACAAACTCGCTTTCGAGGAACTAAGAGCTGCGTTGACTAAAGAACCCGTCCTTAAATTGTTTAACCCGAAATTGCAAACTGAAATACATGCGGACGCTTCAAAATACGGATTTGGGGCAGCTTTGTTACAAAAGCATCCAGAGGATAATTCATTTCATCCCGTTGAATATATGAGTCGTAATACAAAATTGTGCGAAGAAAGGTATCATTCTTACGAACTCGAAGTGCTTGCTATAATTGGAGCACTAACCAAATGGCGTGTTTATGTCCTAGGATCTCGATTCACCATAGTTACTGATTGTAACGCATTTGCTATGACCATGAAAAAGAAAGATGTTCCTTTGAGAGTTGCTGGTTGGGCTATGTATCTTCAAGATTTTGATTATGTTATCGTACATCGATCAGGTACTCAACTGAGGTACGACGATGCGTTGAGTCGTTTTGCATGTTTTATGCTTGATGAGGACACTATTAAACATCGATTAAAAGAAGCTCAGTTGCAAGATGAGTGGACCAAATCAGTAAGGACGCTAGTCGAAAAAGAAAGTTATAAAGACTTCTATATAGAGAACGAGATTCTCTTTAAAGACCCTAATTGTGAGTTGATTGTAGTGCCTTCGGCAATGGAACATGAGATTAATAGACTTGCACATACCCAGGGTCACTTTTCCGTCAAGAAAACGCAAGATTTAATCGAGAAATCATACTATATTCCCGAATTGAGAGATAAGGTTATTCGTGTGGTACATAGTTGTGTGGAGTGTATTGTTATTAACGCAAAGGCTGGCAAAAGAGAGGGATATCTAACTTCGATAGAAAAGGGTGACAAACCACTTTGTTCTTACCATATTGATCACGTCGGACCAATGGAACTTACAAATAAACGGTATAATTACTTGTTGGTTATTATAGATAGTTTTTCTAAGTACGTTTGGTTGTATCCCACTAGGAGCACAGGCGTAGATGAAGTGATACGGTGTTTAGAAGTTCAAGCAACAAATTTTGGGAACCCAGTACGATTGATATCTGATAGAGGCGCGGCTTTTACATCGCATATTTTCAAAAAGTATTGCGAGGATCACGACATCGTGCATTTATTGATTACCACCGGAGTACCGCGAGGAAATGGGCAGGTTGAAAGGATTCACAAGATTGTTATTCCAATGCTAGCTAAAATGAGTTTAGATAATCCAGCTTCATGGTATAAATACGTTGGGAAAGTTCAGCAAATCATCAACGATACGGCACCTAGAAGTACTAAGATAGCTCCTTTTAAGATCCTAACCGGTATTGACATGCGTAGATCAAAGGATGTAAACCTTAAAGAACTACTCGATGATCTTCTAATCGAAGAACTAGCAGAACACAGAAAGAAAATACGAATGGAGGCAGTTGAAAATATAAAACAAATTCAGGAGGAGAACAAGAAGTCAGCTAATCTAAGGAGAAAGAGGGAAAACGATTCAAAATAAATGATTTGGTTGCTATTAAGCGTACCCAATATGGCGTTGGTCTGAAACATAAAGGAAAAGTATTTAAGACCCTATAAAGTAACGGCAATTAAAAATCATGGAAGATATGAAGTAGAGAAAGTTGGACAGGCGGAAGGGCCTAATAGGACATCAACTGTATCGGAATATATGAAATTGTGGGGACCGTCATTCGGGTCGAATGTACAGTCAGGAGGGCCGAATGTGGGAAATGGTATTGAGAGAGAGCAATCCAAAGTGATAGAAGAGAAGAGACAAACGCGTAGTGGCCGAACATTCTAGTAGTAGTAGAGAGAGCAGGGCATAGGATCATTATATAAGTTGAGAAAGAGCTTGTTAAAGAGGCCGTGGATCATTCGCAAAGAGACGGTCAATTGAGTCGCACGTCAAGGTCCATAATTAGTTTAGTGTTATTTCTATAAGTATGTTTAAATTCTAACAATATATTGAACTCGATTGTCATCAAACAATTCAAATTGTTCACGCCACCGGGTGAACAGCAGTGAGCGGCGAAGAGCAGTGAAGAGTGAGGAGGGTTTTTTGATCCTCGGCATCTACGGTCACACCAGGAGGGGTGACTGGGTTTTTCCAATGGGCATCGCCATTATTCAGAATCGAGATTTTCACCCGAACACCCGTTCATCTCCTTTAGCTTTTATTTTGCGATTTGTCACTTTTTAAAACCGAACCATTTCGTGTGTGTGTCGGTATATCTTGTGAACTAAATAAAGCAAACATAGAATTAAAACGAAGTTTTCGCGCGTTTTAATCATTCTACTCACGTACGAGACCCTGAAGATATTGGCACCCGCCAACCACTTGATATTATATCGGGTCCTTCCGCCCCGCCACAAACATTGGTCCTTCGAGCCGGATATCCTTCCGCTCCTCCAGCTTGCATCGGCGGAATTCCTGATAAGTACAAAATTTCATTATTCGTTTCATTTGCCCCTACATACTAATAAAAGTGTGAGGTTTTCCCGCTTCTCCATAGCGACCTACACACTTTTACATATTGTATGTACATACCTGACCTGTTCCAAGGGTCCATGGTAGTTCCTAATCCTTAGCGTGTTTGTCCAACGTTCTCGTTTTCCATTACATTTCCATTTCTTTATTTATATTTTTCCCCGCACTTGTCCAAATCCACCTCTTTTACATATGCATTCACATGTACATGTAATTTCCACAGCTGTTTGCCAAGTCCGCGTAAAAGGTTAAAAAACAAAAAAAATATTAAAGTGTTATAAAAAATAGAAAAAAATAATAATCCAAGTGTTCACCGCGTTTTCTTATGTGTTGAAATAATTATTTTTAATGCCAACTAATTGCCGCACGCGCGTATCTACGTACATACACACATCGTCATCTGTTGATGTACGCGCATATGTACATATCCATGTACATATGTATAATCCCTTCACACATTTACCACAACACAAAAGGCCAAAAAGTATTGTTTTTTTTTTAATAGCACTCAACGTATGCACCGCGATTTCTTGCGCGTTCGAATTAGGTGCGAAATTAATTCCCCACGCGCGTCTTTGGAAACCGGTGCACTTGCTTACATATGTACATACATACTTACATAGTCATACATTGCACATATGTATGTACATACGCGTGTGCACATATATCTACATATATACTCACCTGTGTACTTATGCATGTACGTACATACATAGATCAAGCATTTGTCCACATGCATTGATCGTTTGTTTTGTTTGCCTTCGCGCACAACACTCGCGGCGTGTAAAAGCGTTCTTTTGTTATTGGTTTTCTCCTTTTTTGCACAACCACAAAAAAAAAAAATTATTAACATAATTAAACAACAACATCAAAATATAAACAACGGCCGACAGCTGTTTTCGGAGTAGTGGTGACACGTGAGTCGAGTCGTGATATCGATAGGCAGCTCAAGCGCGCCAAGTTCAAATCACATTATTTCCGATTCCCTTTTTTCGCCTAATTATATATCCGCCCATATTTATAACTAAATACATATATATTTTTCCAGCACTATCGTGCCCACATTTATATATCCGTCCATATTCATAAATTATATATATATAATTTTTTCCGGCCAGTATTTTGCGCACATATATATATCCGCCATATTTATAAATAAATACATATATATTTTTTCCAGCACTATCGGGCCCATATTTATATATCCATTCATATTCAAAATTATAAATATACTTCTTCCGGCCAGCCTTTTGCGCTCATATATATATCCGTCCATATTTATAAATAAATACATATATATATTTTTCCAGCACTATCGGGCCCATATTTATACATCCGTCCATATTTATAAATTATATATATAATTTTTTTCCGGCCAGTATTGTGCGCACATATATATATCCAGATCCAGATCTATACAAAAACGTATTTTCTTTTATCCTATACATCTTTATTTATATATTTCCTCCGTGTTTTGTTTTATACGTACTCCCAGCGTTCCTTACGAATCCATACAAACTTGTTTTGTAATCATTTAGCTTTGTCTACGTGCAAGTTTTGATCCGCACTCGTGCGTTCGTATATTGTTCCGCATCTATCCCATTAAAAGGGCTCCGTTTCCGAGCCGCACGCGAGATAATTCTCCCGCAATCCTGCGGTGCACAGTGAGAAAGCTCTTGCGTCTCATACAGTCCACTTCTCATTTCCTCAAATTTTCCTCATTTTCTCAAAACCCACAAACTCGGTGTTCAACGGTAAGGTCGTCCCCTGAGTATGTCCACGGAGCCGTCCAAGACTGCGCCGAAGTCTAACGGTCTTTCGTCTCCCTCTTCAACTCCGGAGAAGGTTCGGCCTCCGATAACTCCGGCGACCGTGAAGCGTACGGATATTTCGCGCAAGTTCTCGTCTGTTCGCAGCCGCAGCGAATCCCCAAGATCCCGTCCGTCTTCGTCCAGCCTCCTCAGGGTCGCAGATTCTCGGTAA